>NC_056734.1:738085924-738385924 GCF_019279795.1 Protopterus annectens | reverse complement strand
CCAAACTCCTAGTGCTACCTCCACCACAACATCTAAGTTCCTTGGTACTCCCATCAAAACATCCAACAAAAATAGCTACAGTCCAATACAATTGCAATAGTCAAGCAATGATTAACAAATCAATCAACATATAAGTCTATCACAACAATACCACAAAATAATCTAAAGTCAATAAACATGCAAAAATAAAATACCTCCCAGAATTAAATGTACATAACAGAATCAGGAGTCATATACTTTTGATGTCATTATCAGCCAACAAAATAATATTCCAGTTTTAAATAATTTATCGAATACCTGATTAAACATACCAGCGAGGAAAAGCACAACAGGCATTTGCAATGTCTCCTGCAGCGATCAAAAAATTACATAATTTAAGGTTATGTCAGAGAATAGATTGTGGTTTAATTTCATATCTTTCCGACTTATGCTCTGTTACAAAACACTCATCTACCAAATGCTGTATGCTTCCCTCTCTACTGTGGTTTTCTAAGTATATGGTGTACCTCATAAACTGCACTGTCCTAAATCATAAAACGCAATAGTCCCAAAAAGAAAAAGACTGTCTCTCCCATCATAAAACAAATATTAGCAGCTTCCAGTTAAGGTGTCCTTTCACAATTAATGCCCTCTTCCTTAGCATGTCGTGTGTCTAGAATCGTCCCTTCAGCATGGGGCAACCATGGTAGGAAAATTGTGCTATTCAAACCATTCAGTCAAAGCCTATATGGTCGCTTCTCCAAAGTGGTGATATTCTTATCCAATAGAGCCAACCATGGGGCCCACAAACCGACGCAAAAATTAATCCATAAAAACAAATAAAAAGATATTCCTCCCAAGATGCCAACACCAACAAATGAGGCTAAAGTTGTTCAAAACCGCACAGCATTAAATACCCCTGTCTTCTGTTTATATGGGCTATCAAGAAAATCCCCAACACTAAATCTTTGCCGAGTTACGCAATAGGCAAAAATGACCATCAGCATCTGCTGTTTCTTCGTCTTATCATACATTATTCTCTGTTATTATCACAATAGCAACAAAATTTGGGATGCAGGTGAAGAGTAATGTGACATATATCCTAAATAACCATAATACCTTTACAATACTCAATACATGATGCTCTTGCATACAAATCTCTGCATCAAATGTAAATGATCATTAATACATAACTTCACTATTGTCACAATAGCATTCATTCTGTAATCTAGGATAAATGGAAATAGGTTTCTAACCAAATCAAACCAAGAACAATCTGTACGAAATGGAGGAGAGAAAAATGCCTGCTTGTATTTTATCAGACTACACTATCACCCTGCAACAATCGAAACCTTCAAAAATTAAAAAAGGTAAATGGTAATGATTCCAAGTGATAGACAATCACGGCAGACACGGCAGATGGCCTGAAAAAAATATAGTTCAACCATATCTAAAGCCAAGTGATCATGTCTCATCGTGATCACAAGAACAATTAGATCAAATGTAATAGTCTCTTACAAAAACAACTATTCATTCACCCCTTGTCAGCAGGTCGTGATTACTATATTAGTAACATTCTTCAAAGAGAATTCAATTATATTCGGGTCTAATGTCATTGATAGAAAACTATCATTGAGACAGCATAAGTAAGTCCCTCAAAGAATTCATCTCATACTCAAGATCGCGGTGCAAACAACATACAACTTAGGATTGATGAGTTAAGTCCTTTAAAAGGCAAACAGTCACATTTGTATTGTCTTTAAAACAACAATTTAAGGCTGACATTCCTAAAGAAGTCTAATAGCTAGAATCCTTTAGTCACTCAAAACAAGAACATCAATAGGTATATAGGACAAATTTAAACAAAAGTGCTCTCCATGACATTCAGGAAACCAGATATTCCATAAATACGACTCTTCATGTTCTTCTGTTTGTAGTATGACCTTGCCTGTCCAATATTGTGTCCATCCTCTCCACCAGAGATATTAAATACCAATTGAATTCTTTCTTCCTCCTCGCGGCAGATTGGTAACGTGGTGGTCTGAAAATCCTCTCTGTTGGCCGGGTCTTCTATTCTCATACTGGGTATTTCGCCTAACCACTGTTCCAACCCATGCTCCTATGCGGAAAATCCATTTCAATTGAGCAGATCCTCTCTCTGTTAGTAAAATTTTTTCGCCCAAACGGACACTGTTCTTCCTCTTACATTCACTTGGCCCGCTACCATCAAGACCACAGTTTTATCATTGACACTCTTTACATCAGCACTTTTAGTTAGGACTACTGTTGATCTCCCCTAGTGACGTAAATTTCAGTCACCTTTTGTGGCATAGACATACACTTTAGCATGCACCTAGTATTCTACTAAGTTGATCTCGCTGCCTTTGCTACCATCAGCACTTAACATAGTCACAATTCTTGGGCCAAAGCCATACATTATTGGGACCGTAAATCTTACATCTCTATTGCTTCGAATATTTTGTGCTTTCTGGGCCTGTTCCCATACATTGTTGATTTGTATTCAGTAATCTGTATTCGACATGCTCTTTGTGCTCCAATTATTGTATTCAAGTCAGTTTGGTCTGTTGGTCTAGCATTTTGTCCAAGAGCTCCTGCTCCTCGGCTTAAAGTAATTTGCTTGTGCAACTGCATGTCTATCATGCTCTGTGAATTGTGATTTTTCGCCAACGCCAGTAAGTCCGATACTAACTGGCCAGGGTTACAACCAAGCAATTCTAAGAAAAGTCCGGATACTTGAGTTGCAGGTGGGTTTCCATGCCCTGCCGCTGGCATGCGTAAAATTTATGCTTAAAACATGTAAGCCTCTTAAGCTTCTCTTTACTTGTTTTAATGGTATTTCAGTTATTTTACAAACATAATTCGCGACAACATCATCATCACCGTCACAGTGTTGTTCGCTGTATCAACGGATTCACGAAATCTTCAATGCTCTCTCCTATCACCATCCAATACTGCCCCATCTAGTCGAAATTATTCCAGAGTGCACACGCAGCGCTCTGCTTATAAGTAACTCATTCATCACCAATTCAGGCATTACTCCATCACCCTCACCACTGCCTATCATTCACAATCATTACTCACCTCAAAAAATAGAGAAACCTCATCCAAACAACAAGTCCAAAAACATGGTAATAATGCACAACAATAAAATCAAGAAAGTGACAGAATAATATAAACAAAAACCAAAAAATAGATAAAACAGACAAATAAGAAAAATGAAAGACACTTACCGCAGTCTACACCGCTGAAAGAAGCAATCAATTAATTAACATTCATTAGTTATCATACATAGTTCAAAAAAATGCATCACGCCACATCCTACTAACAGTGCAACAAAAATTCCTGTTCAAAAACAACATTAACAGTCTAATATCATAGATTAAACAAAAATCAATCTAATTAAACACTTCACATACCAAAAATCAATCATATGACAATTATTCCAGCCAATTACCACACATCTAAAACAAAAATAATCTGAAACCAATAAAACAAAAAAATAAAAAATATAATACTAATAAAATAAAAACAAAATATAAAAAATAAAACAAAAATATAAAAATATAATAAAAACTTTGACGGTAACATATATTACAATATTACAACTACTTACTTTCTAGCCTTATACTATGTACTAACTTAATACTGTTCATTCTACCCCTTCTTAAGAGGAGCAAGCATCCTACCCTAAGGATCATTTCCATATCAGATACTTCGGATCCAATTCACTTTGATCTCGGTGTCAAATTCACCTGTAGTGTACCACACTTTGTGTAGTGTAGTGTAAATGCCCACTTGAAACAAAAAAACAATGCCCAAGAACACTTTGATATGTCTGTCGAAGGTGAAAACTGCTACCTCAGTCCTATTTTTACACCAACAGAGGAGCCGGGAGAGCAGGATTGGCATCGCTGGAGCTTCCATAGTTCCATGGTTGAACGGTGGGAAGATCTAAAATCTAAAAATTCAGTTTGAGAAATCTGAGGAAGAGGAGAACAAGAGGATTTTCGCTTTTGTTCCGCTACGAGTACGAGAGGTGAGGAGGACCAACCATAGAAATATATAGAAAGAGGATGGACAACAGAACAGAAGACCAGGACTACTACAAACTACTAAGAAGAGATTTTCATTTGAGTAGGTATGGAATAATCTCTGGTTTTCCCTTGATGTCATGGAGAGCACTTTTTAGAAAAAGTTGTCCCTATATACTAAACATGAAAGCAGGTGGTATGACTATATTCTAGCTATTAGATTTTTTTGCTAGAGATGTCAACCTTAAATTGTTGTTTAAAGACAATATAATGTCACATCACTTTCACCAATATTTGC
This sequence comes from Protopterus annectens, assembly GCF_019279795.1. NCBI lineage: Eukaryota > Metazoa > Chordata > Ceratodontiformes > Protopteridae > Protopterus > Protopterus annectens. Next base: position 738,381,595 of record NC_056734.1, on the reverse strand, counting down.
CTGATGCTGAGATTGATTGGGTCATTGCTATAATGAGAGACACATATGACAGGCAGTTCACTGATTTCCCAATGGATGTCTATATTGCTATTAGAATTAAGATTAGACTTCTTCATTTTCTTGATAAGATATAAGAACAGAAGACAGGAGTGGCCATGGTACGAATGCCGTACTTCTAACTGCCAATTTTTGAATGGCAAGTTGGCAGAGAGGGGCCATACTATCTTGTCCACATGTCAACACGCGGTGCGGATTTGTGGACACAATTCTTTCTCCTGTATCTCCCAATTGTGGTTGCTCCAAGCATTCCGAAATATATTGGCGTGAATGGTTTGAATGAAGTTAGCCAGTCTTTCCTCTATGGATATCCATGATTTTTTTAGGACGTATTTTATGCATAATATAGGTAACATTAACGGTTTGAATTTTGTTGAAGGAATGCACAATGGCTTCCTATCTGGCTTCACCGGTGTGTGCATATATGAGAACACATTCTTGAACATTGATGAAGGTTCCTCTTTGGTGAGGCTCCATATGGTTCGGATGAACTGGATTGCCATCTGTTCCTAGGTATACTAGAGATACTTTTTATAGATTTTTATAGAGTAGGGCATTTGGTAGACTAGGTTTGATACAGAGCACTATAGAGCACTATGAGGCAGAGGTAAGGAACACTATTCCATGACAGGACCTACCATTCTACCATTGCACTATGATAACTAGACATTAGAGAGACTATTGTGCCATTATATGCTGACAATTTTACAATTAGAAGGAAATGCATTGAGGAAAACTTATTTATTTTGATGGCTTAAAATTCCATCAAAAAATATCGTAAAAAATTGTCCAAATATGTATTTAAAAACAAATAATACCTTGATGAGCAGTTTAAAACAGCTGATTTTAGAGAGGAAGACAGTGATATCACAATTTGGTGATAAGAGATGTAATAAAACAGCAGTTATGTATTCATTTCGAGAACAAAGATTTTAGACAGTGATTCAAGATTTTTTAGTTAGAGGAATGAAATCATTGTGCTGGACTGTAATGTTATGGATTTGGTGTATTGTGGCCTATTGTACCACACATGTTTTGTTTTATGTTGTGTTTGTCAACCGTTTCCTTCTTGTGGGGAAAGATGAGCCATCTATATTGTTTCAACAGGTTAGACCAAGGTTAGTGCCCTAGCTAAACATATCCTCAAAAATGTTGGGCATTTTTTTTTGTTTCAAGTGTTATTTAAGTGTTTTTACACTCTGAGGGTGGGTGACAGGAATTTACAACTGGAATTTTTTCGTGGAATGATCCTTAGATTAGATCCGTGATCGCGGGAAGATCGCGAATGAATTGAATACCTCATGAGGAACTTAAGGCTAGGGTTATTACAAGTACATTTTAGTATGCTATATAACCATCAAACATCAAGTTTGTACTATGAGCAGTATGTTGTTACATTTATGCAAGTTATATTTGGTATAATTTTTTTTTTTTTTGTTTTTATTTTTTGTTTTTATTTTTTTTTTATGTTTTGCATTTTTTCGGGCCGGAAGTAACATCTCATTAGCTCATTTTGGTATGTTTGGCAGTTTTATGTTTATGATTGAATGTGTCTCTATTATCTTTAGCTTGGAGCTTGTTGTGTTGTTTCAAATGGTTGTTGCACTCTGCACCGTTATGAGACGCTTTGTTTTTAAATTTTTATTTAATTGTTTTTAATGAATGTAGTTTAATTTGTTTGTCTGAAAATGTGTGTAGATCAAGTGAATGTATTAAGCGCACATTGATTAATTAAACCGGTCTATTTTCGCCAAGTTGTTGTGTTGATTATGTCACTACTGGACTTTTAGAAGAAGACTAAGACCTATTCATTAAGCTGACTTTTGTTTTATATTATTTTCTTCATTTTTTTTTGTGTTGTGACGGGGTGATTGTTATATATATATATATATATATATATATATATATATATATATATATATATATATATATAGAGAGAGAGAGAGAGATAAGCCATGATCTTTCTGTGTCATCACAGAATATGAAAACTGCTCCAAAGGGGTTTGCATATCTGACTGACCTTTTGTGTATTGGCCATGTTATGTAAGATGTCTAAAAAGGACTGATTTAAGGAAGAGTACAACATCAGCTCAATTGTAGCTTATGGAGTCTAGTCAATGGAGTTAATGGCATTAATAAAAGAACAGGGGTTATACTTATGTATATTTCTTGAATAACAGGGTATTGGTCCTTTCAGATTTTACTGTGGTCCCATATGGAAAATATGGGCAGGTGATCGCTTACATTATCTGATAGTACTTGGTACAGTTGGCAGTACCCAATTTAAAGTACTGTCATTTTTGTCTTGCTGCTGGAAAGAATTATTTGCGAAAAACCTTAGAGACGGAACAATGGATGACCATATTCTTCTAACACAAACTTTTATTCAGTATGTAAGTCGCCAGGCTAATTATCTCAGTCTTTAGAATTGTACGTTGCTCAAGGAATGCCCTCTTCAACTATAATTACATGGTCACCTGAGAGGACAAAGAAACAGGCAACATAGAATTGACTTTGATAATGATTATTATGAGTTCTTTATCTTCACAATATGGTACTCTCTTATCAGCCTGTAAACAATTGAAATTAGTATGTTTATATCTTTGAACCTCCTATCAGAGCTTAGCACAATGAAACCAAATGGTGAAAGTGTATGTAGGCCCTGTTTCTTGGAGAGCTAAAATGCAGGTTGATATAAACCTGGCTTGATGGTACAGAGGCAGGGCATTTGTCTGTGCTGATGGCAAGCTGTGTTCGGGAATGGGCTTGGGCACTGTCAAGGTTTGCTGAGGGGGTAGAAAGAAGTGGCCAGTTGCCAGGTGTTCTATCCTGAGGGAGGATTTGCAGTAACCTGATACCTGTGTGACCTTTGATGTAGATCAGGAGCCTCACAGGTCATTATCTCAGCTTACGTGGGACAGTGACAGTGTCTTGATGTCATTGTACTAGCCGGTCCAACAGCTAGAGTTTCTGAGAAGCTGTCACAAAACTTATGGCACCCAGTTCTGTTTCTTGCAATTCTGCTTTGTATCTCATTTTCCAGGGCTGCAAATGAGCTACTGTTGAGGTCCTGGGAAGCCATCCTGGTAAAGGCTACATCTGAAGGTGCTTGGTAGGAAGTAATGGACTATCAACAGTTTGGCAGGAGCAGCAGAAGCAAGGGTGAACATTCCGAGGCTGTTCATGTGGTTTGGGGGAATAAAACAAAAAAAGTGTGTGTGTGTGTGTGTGTGTGTGTGTGTGTGTGTGTGTGTGTGTGTGTGTGTGTGTGTGTGTGTGTGTGAATGTGTTTGTGTGTGTTTAGAAACACACACGGCATGATCCAGCACTGTAACAAATGGGTTTTATATTTTAGTATGTATGTATTTATTTTTTACATTTTTCATACATTTTTCTTTTATCCACATATTTTCACTAAGGCTGACAATGGTATCAAGAAAAGGTCCCACTTTGAATGCATATGACATGAGAATGAACAGGGGATACATACAGAGAGAAGTCATTACAGTAAATTGCTTTTACACATCTTTCCAAGGCATACCTTCCACAGCAGAAGTGACATGATTTAAGTGTGAAGTGAGCAGCCCGTTTCATTAAAGAGGAGGTGTGCTAATACACTGTTGGAATTTATTGTTTAAGATAATTTCTGAGTTTCCTAGTTTGGGTATTGAAAGTCTTCTAATTGTTAGGAGCAGCCCACTGAATGCACAGCTTCTGGAACACAATATAATATGTCAATACCCAAGACTTTAAGAGCACTGCTTGATTTAGATTGTGACATGTTATCTTCTTCTTGGCTGTGCTCTAGTTTCTCCTTGATTGGGTATCTAGAAATGGGTATAGACAGGTAACACTCCATAAAGCAACCTATGTCAGGGTCTCATAGTATCCACCATGTTGCAGGGAGCATGTGCATTGACCAAGACAGCTTGACCTGTGTTGCTGTGTTGTTTATGTGTTGTCTATATTCTGGAGAAGAACAGAGCTGAGTATGGACCACAGTTAACAGTGAGACATATGGTTTGCATATGGATTAGCACTGTAGAATGATATCAGATTGTGATTTTACACAGAATTACTGGAGGGATGACCGGTACTCTTTGGGAGTGTCAAGGATTATGGCCCATTGACCTTCTGGGTTGAATATGCAGAGCAGTGCTTTAGTGACCTGTATGAAGCAACAGGATCAGTTTTCAGTACTATACACTTGCGTAAAGAACTGGATGAGAAACAGGATTTAGATATTTGGAAATGTGCAACAGAACAGAAAGATGACATAGATGAGAGTAACAACTAGATACAAATGTGTGCTAAGGATAACAGTAAGTGTTATAAGTTAGTTAACACTATACTAAACATGTCATGTGGTGCAGAGAACAGCTAGTGAGCGCTTTTAAAATATAAACCTCAAGGGGGCTAAACCATGCAGCCTGTGTCTTGTTTAAGTTCTCCATTCTGTTCCTTTCTCACTATACCTTTCAACTGTCCAGATTTTTGTCTAAAACTTTTGGTCTGTTCCTCATAAAATTTGCAGTTTTCTAACAAATCACTGAGATGATCTGAGGAATTAAATTACTGAATAATGACACACATTTGAGTTTTAGAGTTCATATCCTTTAGAAAATGCATTTTAATACAAACCGTTATTCTAGCTATATTTTAAGTTTATAAAAGCAATATTTAAAATCTGTCCCTATTTTTGGACCTTTATCTCCATTATATCAGGCTTTGTCCAGATTTCTTGGGCTAAGAGGTTGAGAAGTATGTTTCTCACTCAGACTTCACTCTACCAACCTTTTTCACATCATAACGCCAAACAAACAGCTTGATGTCCTTCAAGAATGCAACTGCAGTCATAACATATGGGTTATCCTGCCTCAGGCAGCCCTCGGTCGGCCGGATTCCAAAGTCTGGGTCCGACGTCGGCTGATGTCGCATTTCTCTCCGACGTCAGAGCGGCTGGAGTACATAAGCATCAGCCGACGCCATTTTCTTCAGTCTTTCTTGCCACGCGGTGCCCGAAGCAGAAGCAGTTCGCAAGTGCCGGTCGGTCAGCTCCTGTATTCTTCGATTCCGAAGTCATCAAAAGCTAAGTACCCCGTTGGGGACCTTTTCTTGCCTCAGCCGATGTCAGAAATTACTGAAAAAGTTAACAATTGTCTTTCTTGTGGTAAACAAATACCTCATAAGGATTTCCACTCTTACTGTCTTCCTTGCCTTGGCCCAGACCACGACGTCTCGCCCTGTGTAGCCTGTGCTCGCTTCAACAAGCGCACTCTCAGGCGCCGGGCGGAGTTCGCTGAAGATTTTTTCAGCGAAAAATTTGCTTATACAATGCCGTCGGAACTTCCGACATCGCAAACTCCCAAGAAATGAAAAGACCGGGACCGACATCCTCGGCCCGCGTCTACCACCGACTCCACGCCTAAACCTACCGCGAGTACTCCGGTTCCCCCTGAGATGGTTATTCCACTGCTCCGAACTGAAGACACCTCATTACCGACGACTCCGAATATCACTCCGACGCCAGTTATTGATTTTCCTCCGGATACCGAAACCAAGGAAATGCCCGAGACCATTGCTGTAGATAAGGTCACTCCTGCACGTGGAGCTGCCAGGCCTCCTATGGCCATGTCTATTAAGGCCTACACTAGGGCTAAGGCAGCCAGCAAGACCAAGCATCTTACTGCTAAAGCCTTACCTCAGCCTACTCCAGAGACACAAATCATGACTATGGCTGCTGACTTAATTTCTATGATTAGAGGTTCACAGGCCCATCCTGAGAGAGGATCCCAGCCTCCTTCTGATAAAAGGCCCTGGGTTGAACCCTCTGACCCTATTCCTTCAGATGAAGATTCTGAGGACTCCGTCCACTCTGATGGCCAGGAAGAGCTCTTCCAGACCTATGAGGACTCGGATGCAGAGGATTCCATCCCCTCCTGAGGATATTTCTTTTGGGGAAGTTCTGCATACCATGAGGGAACATTTCAAGTGGCAAGGCCAGGAATACTCTGATTCCAGAAAGCGCCTTCGAACCTTCCTTAAAAAGCCCCAGCACAGGCCCTTAGCTATTCCTCCTGTGCTTGATGTTTTGGATGATTTATATTCTGACTCTAGTGTTACCCCTGATTCTCTCCCTCCTGCTCCAGCCAAGCCAGACAGGTATTACAGCGTCCCAGAAACACATTCCCATTTATTCAGGGCCCATACTGCTGATTTGGAAACTATTTCTCATGGACCTAAAGGTGTTTCAGCTTCCACCTCTAAAAATCCTTTGCCCTCCAACAGGGAAGCTAGGTCATTAGAGAGATGGGGGAAAAAGGTCTACTCCTCCACTACTTTATCTATGAGAGCTTTGAATTGCCTTTTTCATATGTTACAATATCAGGATTTCCTGTTAGAAGATTTACAGAAAACATTGGCCTCTCCTGATCCTTTAGACAGGAAGTCTTTGCAGGAAGCTGTACATAACTCTCAGCAAGTAAGCAATCACTTCCTGCAGTGTGGATATGATGCACTGGAAGCTTCATGTAGGGCAGCTATGACAGGGGCAGTCATTCGAAGACATGCATGGTTAAAAGATCAACCTCTACCAGATCATGTAAAGGCAAAACTTCTGGATGCACCTTTGGAAAAGAACAAGCTTTTTGGTGCTAATGCTAAGGATGTGTTAAAGTCCATCGAGGAAAAAGCAAAATCAGTTCAGACGGTGAAAGATTTCCTCCAGGTTCAACCCCCCAGATTCAGTAGGAATTGGCCTTCAAAAAACTGGTCCTTTCCTAATCCTGAAAAATTTCAAAGGGGTAAAAGCAGACATGGCCGAGGAAGAGGACAATACAGAGGTCCTTACAGGGGACGACAATGGCAGCCAGCAAACCAAAGAAGTGACACAGGGGTTTCACCTGCCCCACAGCCACAATCTCAATGACTTTCCTCTACTTCCGCCTACTAAGGAACAAATAGAAGCTCCCTTGGGTGGGAAGTTATCTCTGTTTGCAGACAATTGGCACAGATTGACAAAGGACAAATGGATTTTGGACATTATGGACCGAGGTTACAGGTTCCATTTTCATACCTTACCAAGAAAACAAGGCATGCCAAACCTACCACAAAACCAGAGGGCAGAGGCTATCAAGCAAATCTCTCTGCTGGCTTGGATGAAAGCAATAGAAAGAGTTCCACAACAAGAACAAGGCCAGGGGTTTTACTCAAGACTGTTCCTTGTTCCAAGAAAAGAATCTCAATGGAGACCAATACTGGATTTGTCCGCATTAAACACCTTTCTCATAGTACCAAAGTTCAAAATGCTGACTCTACAGCAACTCCTTCCCATGCTGGGCAAGGGGTCTTGGCTGATTACTCTGGACCTCAAGGAGGCATACCTGCATGTCCCTATCAGACACAGCTGCAGAAGATACCTCAGATTTCTTGCAGGGCCAGAGCATTATCAATTCTCAGCATTGCCATTTGGCTTATCTACTGCACCCAGAGTATTCACAAAATGCCTGGCTTCAGTAATTGCTCATTGCAGGCTCCAGGGGATCCAAATTTACCCGCACCTGGACGACTGCCTCATACAAGCGGACGACAAATTGATGTTGACAAAAACTTGGACTATGTCATACGATTACTTCAAGCTCTGGGATACACAGTCAACTTCCAAAAGTCAAGACTTCAGCCATCCCAGCAAATAATCTTCTTAGGAGCCAACTTAGACACAGCCTCTCAAATGGCTTACCTAACAGAAGACAAGCAAGAGAAGTTAACTCATTATTTCAAAGGTTTGGCAAAACTTACCCAGATGACTGCAAGGAGATTCCTACAGGCCCTGGGTTACATGGCATCCTGCATTCTCCTGGTTCCATTAGCAAGACTACACATGAGAAAGCTTCAATGGTACCTAAAAAGCCTATGGTCTCAGCACAGCAACAACTTAGAGACAACCATACCGCTCATTCCATGCCTACAAAAGGAATTCCTATGGTGGGCCTCGGTAAGCCAGGCAAACACAGGTATGTCATTCAAAAAACCACAGATAACACAGACCATGACCACAGACACCTCAGACATTGGATGGGGGGGCGCACATGGAAGGCAGGTCTATACAAGGACAATGGTCTCCAAAGGAAACACATCTGCATATAAACCAAAAGGAAATGCTGGCAGTAATGCATGCCATCGAGGCCTTTCAACACCAACTGCAGCAAGGCCATTTACTGATACGGACAGACAACACCACTGTGATGTGGTATATAAACAAGCAAGGGGGCACCCATTCTTACCCCCTTTGCAGACTGACAATGCATCTTTGGGAAAAATTGCTGAGCCTAAACATTCAGTTACAATCCCAGTTTGTTCCAGGCAAAGACAATGTGCTGGCGGACAGCCAAGCAGGAATTTCACAGATCCACACGAGTGGAGGTTACATCCAAAGATCTTCACACAGCTCACTTCGACATGGGGCAGGCCAGAAGTAGACCTATTTGCCTCTCACCTCAACCATCATCTACAAAAATTCTGCTCAAGGACATACCATCCACAAGCTTGGAAAATAGATGCTCTCTCATTCAACTGGAACTTCCTAAAAATCTATGCATTCCCACCTCTGCCACTGATGACCTCAGTATTACTAAAGATCAAAGCAGAAAGACCCAAGGGGATCCTAATAGCTCCGGACTGGCCAAGACAACACTGGTATCCACTACTACGGAGCATATGTCACACCAAGAAGTGGGCCCTTCCCCAATGGCCTCTACTTTTGACTCAACACAACTTCAAAACAGTGCATCCAAACCTTCAGACACTGCAGCTAACAGCCTGGGAGATCCCATGAATAACCTCAACCTATCTCTCTCCAAGGAAGTTCAGCGGATACTAACAGAGGCTCGAAGACCATCCACCAGAAAGGTTTATTTAGCAAAATGGAAGAGATTCAGCATTTGGAATACCAGCAAGGGACATGATGCATCATTATTGAACATCCCACTCATCCTGGAATATTTGGCAGATATGCTAAAGAATGGACTCTCATATTCTTCCATAAAGATACATGCATCAGCTATTTCAGCTAGATATAACACTGATCCGCCTGTCTTTTCACATCCTTTGCTAAGGCAATTCCTCAGGGGAATCAAGAACATTAAGCCACCAAGAAAGGCTCCAGTGCCAGCCTGGGACCTCAATTTTGTCCTAGAAAAACTGACTCTACCTCCATTTGAGCCAGCAGCTTCAGTTGACTTGCAATTTCTCTCATGGAAGACAGCTTTCCTGTTGGCAATTACCTCAGCAAGAAGGGTCTCGGAACTACAGGCCCTAATGGCAATACCACCGTTCATAATTTTCCACAGAGACAGGGGTTTCATTAAGGACCAACCCTACTTTTATGCCAAAGGTTGCATCTAGGGTTTCTTTAAATCAAGCTATTCATCTGCCTGCTTTCTTCCCCAATTCTGAGAATAAGGGGGAAAGACTGTTACATACCTTGGACATTCACAGACAACTTCGATACTACCTGGACAGTAGGAAGTCTGAACAACTTTTTGTAGCTTACGCCCCTGCAGTCCAAGGAAAAGCAATTTCAAAACAGACTATTTCAAAATGGATTCGACATTGCATCAGATTCTGTTATTCCTTTCATGGAAAGACTGTTCCAGCCAATGTCAGACCACATTCCACCAGAGCTACAGCCACCTCTACAGCATTCTTAAGAGGGGTGCCTACTAAGGACATTCTAGAAGCTGCTACATGGAGCTCTGTGCATACATTCTCCAAACACTACAATCTCCCTCTATACTCCAGATCCAGAGCAGGCTTTGCTTCGCCAGTCCTGCAGGGTTTGATTGCCACACCATCTTTTCCTAGAGCATTCCTCCTCCCCAGCTAAGCTATGGTATTCTACCCATATGTTATGACTGCAGTTGCATTCTTGAAGGACATAGTACAGTTTTGTACCTACCATAAATGTAGATGTCCGATAGATATGCAACTGCAGTCGGATTTTCCCTCCCTCCATACCCCTCTATGCCTAGGGTCCACTCCTATCCCTGTTTCTCTTAGCTGGGGATATATGTTATGGTGTATCTGTTTATTGCTCATTTATTTGTCTGGAATCCTGTTTTTGTCTTCCAGTTTGATTACAGCCTTCCTTGGAGGGCACCTGGCATCTGGGGCAAGAAACACTGAAGAAAATGGCGTTGGCTGATGCTTATGTACTCCAGCCACTCTGACGTCGGAGAGAAATGCGACATCAGCCGACGTCGGACCCAGACTTTGGAATCCGGCCGACCGAGGGCTGCCTGAGGCAGGACAACCCATATGTTATGACTGCAGTTGCATATCTATCGGACATCTACATTTATGGTAGGTACAAAACTGTACTTTTTCATGTCCCTGTTCAACAACATTCTAATTTTTTTGGTAACATTCATTTTCCACTTACACATTTAAAAGAAATGCCCTTTTTCCAGCACAGATTCTGTGAGATTGGTTGCATACTGGACAGAACTTCCTCTCAAGCTTTTAGCTACACCTTCTGCAAGAAGCACAAGCTAAAACTGTGTGTACATTTGCTTCGCTTTCATTGTGAGTCTTCCCATGGCTGTCTCTTACTACTGCAACACATCCTGAATTTTTTCTCATCTACTTTAATTTGACCCAGATGTTATTTTTCACATACCCCTTTTCTCATTTAATTAGTTTTAACAGTTTATTAGTAATTTTACTTTCTCCACCTACAGCCATAGCTTTTGATATGTATGGTTCTATTTCTCCTAATACACTGCCCTTTGCTTCATCATTTCTTATACCATACTGTTTCTACTAATAGCCTGCCCCTTGTTTCATCTTTTTTTACCAAAGATTATTCTGTCTGTTATTATGAATTATATAGCTCATGGCATTCATGATTTTTGGCTCCCTCCTTCAGTTCAGTAGGCTAAGGATCAATGGTCTGTGTAGAGCTTAGTGCTGCTATAAAGGAGCAGATTACTAATACATAACATAATCTTTCTGGGTTCACAGTAATTCCTGAATTTATTTTCTAATGCTGCATTTTGTCTTTTTCTTTATCAAGAAAAGCTGAACTAAAGAACCATTAAGGAATGCAATACACTGAACTTTTTAGGCTCGTAAACTTATCCACTCACAGTGATGAATATTGACATGAATGCTACTATTACTATCACAGACATTGTAGTGATGCTCATTGTAACCTTTCATTACACTGTCAGAGCTTTTTTCCTCGGGCTTCCACTGAAAAGGGGCACTGTCTAGCAAGACCATCCTGGTAAACAAATATACATATGCATATGAACCATTTTCAGTAAGAATTATACTTCTTTAATTTAAGACCCAGAAAATCTTGAAGACAAGCATATTTTTACTATCACAGCTTTACTTCTGTTCTAACTAATATTTCTTTACTTCTGACAGTGTAGGGATAGCCAATAAAGAAGACACATATACAGGGTCTGTGGTTTAGCTTCACTGAACTATATGCTCAGACAGGAACTCTCTAGGTAAACTGTACATCACATGACATGCAAAGCATGATAAATAACTCAGTAGCATCAAAGTTAAATACCCCATATCTAACCACATCACATGTGCATCCAGTAACCAGTGGTGACACTCTGTCTAACAGTGCATCCGTTCCCTTGCTTCACCAACTACTTTTGGAGTGGTAAATAATGGAGGAGTTCATTGCAGTATTTAGTCTCCAGCACAACAGAGCATATGTCCAGGACTGCATGGGCTACACACAGAGTTTAGCAATGAATTTGAAAATGTATGCTGTGCCTCACCATTAACTACGTTTGGGGTCACCACTACTTCTGTGTGTGTATGTGAGTGAGTTTCTTCTTGTACGTTGTGCAAATGATTATGTCTTGTGATTATATACTGATTCTTGTATGCAGATTTTTGTCTTGGGTACTAGACAATACGGTGTGTTTTTCAATTGCACTAAAGTTCTCAGGTGAAATGAGTGATGCCTCATTGTATTTCACTTCATGTTATGCACACGTGACCCATGCCTGATAACACATGTCAAATACTACTTTATCGACCACCTGTTGCATTATGTACATACCCAGAAGACATGTGTATGCTGTAGTTCTGGCATAAAATGTATGTTGTATAATATGTACTACGGTTACTGTACTCCTGCCTGTGTCCTTTGCATCATATCACCTGATACAGAATTGCTGCTGACATGTTGTGTTGAGTGCAGTCTACACTTCTGCACGCCATCTGTCCATAACCATTTTAAGCAGCATGGACCATATGAGGAAAAGCTTACTTGTCTTTTGTTTGGGCTGTACCGTACATTTCCTCAGGAGGAATCACAGTACTTGATCCTTCTCTTCAGAAACCAAATACCATCTCTACAACTGCACATGATCAGCCTTGTTATACTTATCCCGTCTCATGGTTTGGTTGAAGCCGGTTTGTGGACACAAGCTCTTAGCTGTAGGTAGAATACAGGAGAAAACAGTTTTGTCTGCCCTTTAACACTCCTCCATATGTTTCCAGTGTTCTCAGAGTTGTTTCTTCTTTCCCATGCTGTGTAGCTGTTTCTGTTTGCTGTTGTGTGTAGCTTGTTATGTCATGTATGCCAGCACATGAGCTAGCTGCATTCCCTGGATCTTCATTAGTGTTTATTGCTAGGTATCTTCTTCTGGCTTATTATCTTTTATAGATTATTCCTCTGTTATATATGTACACTGTATGCACTGTCAAGGTATTTGACACAGATATTCTTGGTAATGCTACAGCAAATTCTCAGAACTCAAGCAACTGGCGAAAAGAAAATCGAAGAATAACAGTACAATTTTCATGTGCCGCACTTTCTGTTTTCCCCCTGCAGAGACATACCTTACAGTTTTAGAGTTAAAAAGAAGACAGGAATAAATTCTCTCTCTCTCCAACCTGACAACAAGTCAAACCAAACAAATAGTATAGGGTACAGTATTAGTCAGGCCTATGTTAATAGTAACTGTCAAGCAACCAGAAACTACATTTACCTAGCATCTACTACCAATTCTCATGGGTGCCGGTTAACTGAGAGTTTACTGTATTACCATTTCATGTGAGCTGGTGGTTGATGGACCCATTTTTATTGACTGTTACCTGTCACTGAGAGTCAGCTGAAGCCTTAATGCCAGACCCAGCTAACAGATACTAATATGTAGACTGATTGTAATTGTGTGCCACTTGGTTCTGCCTGAGAAGGGACAATGTTCATGTATGTTCATTAGCATGCAACAGAGAACATTATCCAGTGCCCTCGATGCAGATGCCTGTCTGACAGCTACTGTACCCTCAGTAGACTGCTGTAGTGTCCCTGCTGAAGAGATGCATAAGTTTATATTCATCTTTTTCAAGTGTTATGGACCAGCCATGTTGTCATGTGACTGTGAAATAAAAAGGTACATACCACATATGACTTGCGTTGATATCACCCAGACTCCTAGTCCCAGAGATGACTGACTTGTAATTTCTCCACAGAAATTCATTTTTTCATGTAATGACTTTTTTAATAGAATAAGCCTCTTTATATCCTCTTATCTAAAATGACAGCATGTCTCATAACAATGTTATGAAAGAAATGCATGAAATGCTGAGGGGGTGTAGAGCTAGACATAGAGTGATATAGTCTGACTGGGATTGGGCATTCATAAGTGATTACATAGCATGGACATGCCAGGGTCAGTACTGCATAATGAAATTGTGTATTCATGAAAACAGTGGTCACAGCACAAGTCAGTGGTCACATGACTGGAGGTCCTCAATATACGTGGAGTGTGTCTGATGCTATGCATGTTCACACACATCACAAAGCACCACATACTTGCAACACTGGTACAGCTGAGAGCACATACAAGGATGCACAGTAAAGTGCCAACTAATTTTTTTTTTATAAATGAGAAAGATAGAGGATTATAGGACCATAAGCAAGGGGGAAGAGGAAACAGAGGAATACACGGAAGGTCAAAAGAAAGGGAAAAATTGTATATATATTTTTTTGGACAGATGCTCTTTTTTATTGTTTTAAAATGACATGGGGTGGGGAGGAAGCATGAAGAAGCTGAGGATGGGAAAGATATTATACAGATGACAGTAAGACCAGACATGCAAACACATAGCACATTCAAAAACTTTCAAGGAAGTTACTGAACAGAAAGCGGAGGCCAGAATGGAGATATGCAAACAGACACAAGGTTAGGTTTCAAACACTGTGGATGATGACATACAAGGAAGGGAGCATCAAGATGAGGAATAGGGTGTGGTGAGGATAGATTGCCCAGAATTCAGTCACCTCCATGACATCAAGGGGAGGCTTTGCCAGCTAGTGGATTAGGAGGGAGTGTGACTCTACCAGCTACAGGAGGAAGTCTGTAGTCTCCAGGGATGGGTATCAAACTGCTAGTCTGCTTTGGTCCTTGACAACAAATGACACTCATACCAGGTGATTCAGGAGGTCCATGCCATTTTCTGAAGAGGAATCTGATGTTAATTACCCACCCAATAAGCAACAATGGAGGCTATCAGCAAGCCTTCTAGGTTACCCTTCTTAGGGTAATGGAGAGGCTGGCCTGACCCCTGCTGGGGACTCGGTGAAGAATGGCTGATGTAGACTGTGAGGGCACTGTCTCAGCAGTGCCTAATTCTTGGCCAGTCTTGCAGAAGAAATGAAAATAAATGGAACAAAGCGAAACAAGAAAACTGTCTAATTAAAACAAGAATGAGAAAGAGAATAGAACAAGGTACAAATGCAATGGTCAGTGTGATGGTGGGACTATTACTACTACTACTACAAATAATAATAGTAATACCCATTTGTTAATCAGGTTGGCCCACTGGACATACAGTCCCTTTTGAGGGGCAACCTGGGTGCAATGTGTGGTTAAGTGACTTGCTCAAGGTCACATAGTAGGCAGTTAAGGGCTGAGGGACTCAAATCCTGTACCACAGAAACTACATCTCAAGCCTTAACACTCTGCACCAACTAACAGACATTAAGACAGGTACTGGAAGGAGAAACAGTAGTTAGCCCAAATGATGACTGAGGGACTCAAGCTCTATACCGCAGGAGCTACATCTCACAGCCTTAACTTTCTGTGCCAACTGCCAGCTATTAAGACAGGTCCTGGAAAGAGAAATGGTAGTCAGCCCAAATGATGGCTGAGGGACTCAGTCTCTGTACAACAGGAGCTACCTCTCACTTCCTTAACCTCTGCACCAACGGACAGATATTAAGACAGGTCCTGGAAAGAGAAACAGCAGTCAGCACCATAATTTCAAGCAATAGCCGATGAACACCTACTACACAGCAGAAGAGAACACCAGGGGAAATGAATGCAGTTTGTGTCACTCTTTTAGGACAGCAGCATAGTATATGGATGGAAACCTGTATACACAGCCAATGAACAGTGAAGCATTGTCAGATTATTACTAGTGAAGAAAAAAAGGCTCTTTGTTATAATTTTGAACTCAAAAGTGTGAAACCTGTAATCACCAAAAAAAAAAAAAACTATGAAAATATTCTGTTAAAGTTCTTAGGTAGGTACTAGGCTATCGGCCCTAGTGCCTATACAAGCCTAGCCAAACAATTCCCTAGATATTTCTTCCCAGAATATTTACTTCCCTGGACCCCTGTCTAGCAGGGCGACTGACGTGAATTTCCTATCTCCCATCCAATCGTCAAGGTTCCTCTTGAAGAGGGCCAAGTAGGCACTCTGCTTGCCATGTACAGGCAGTCTATTCCAGAGTATGGGGAGTCTCTGGGTCAGGAACCTATCCCTCCAGCCTGTTTTGTTCATTGTGATGACAAGGTTTAGATCCCTGGAGTATGTGGCTCTGAGAGATTGGGATTTCTTTAAGGAGAACATGTCCAACAGCTCAGGGTTTGACATGGTCTTGTATGTTAAGCAGAGATCGCCTCTGAGTAGACGATATGCCACAGAGTATAGCTGTAGTTTTTTAGATGGTCAGCATAGGGCATCTTCTTTAGAACTGTGATTCTTTTAGTGAGGTATTTCTGCGGCCTTTCCAGCTGTTGCAGATGTCTTGTGAGGTACATACCAAACGGGCAGTTGTACTCTATAATGGGTCTAATGAGGGATGAGTACAGTGGGACAATGACCTCCTTTTTTCTGGATGAAAAGCCCTTAGTGATGGGGTGTGCCACATAGAAGGATTTCCTGACTGTCGTGGCGATGTGGTTATCGAAGGTGAGACCACTGTCCACCTGTGTCCCTAAGTCTGTCATCACACTTTCAGTGTTTAGTGTACTGCCACCTATGTGGTAATACATGGGTGCATGGTTTTTCCCAAAGGGGATAACTGTACATTTCTTGGCATTAAGCTTGAGCCCATGGCTCTGGCACCAAGCATCTGTTTCTGTAAGGCCCTTTTGTAGAATAACCACATCATTTGGGGATTCAATAATGGCTCCCAGTTTGCAGTCATCTGTGAACTTTGTTACCCAGAGTCCCTTAGTGTTGGCCTGTACTTCAGAGATGTAGATGCCAAACAAGAGCGGTCCCAGGACTGAACCCTGAGGTACTGCACTTGTCACTTGTCTGGAGCTGGATTAGAAGTCTGCTACTTTTACAGGCTGGGTTCTGTCAGTAAGCCAGTTGACAACCCATCGAGTGATGTAGGGATTTATGCCCAGCTTAGTAAGTTTATCTATGATTCCAGAGTGGGGGATGGTGTCGAAGGCCTTGGCGAGGTCTAGATAGGCTGTGTGGACCGCATTACCCTTGTCCACAGCTCTGGAGTCTGATTCGAAGAAGTCAGTCAGGTTCAGGAGACAAGATCGGCCTTTCACGAACACAAACTGGGTGGGATCCAGTGTTTGAAGGTTGCCAACGTCTTTGGTTATAAGTTCCATGGTAGTGTGTTCCATGCCTTGCAGATCAGGCTCATCAGACTACTGGGATGGTAGTTCCCGGGATCCAAGGTGGATCCCCCCTTGTGGAGTGCGATAACTGTAGCTGTGCGCCACTCAGTGGATACGAAGCCTGAGTTGAGGCTATGATTAAACATGACACTTAGGTGAGGTGCCAGTTCATTTTGTAGCTCATGTATTACACAGCCCAGGATGTCATCTGGTCCCATGGATGCTGTATTCTTAGCTTTGGAGACTGCGGTTTCTACCTGTGTGCCCGTGATTACCAGAATTTGGCAATCTTTTAGTATTGAGATGGGGCCTTTAGGGGGTGAGAGGGGGGTGAAGTTGGCATTAAATCAATCTGCCAGGATATTGGCAATATCCTTGGGATCAGTATATTTAATGCCATTCTGTTGTAGCTCAGAGCAGCTCTTTTGTTTTCCTGCCCCCCGCCCAGTAATATCTAAATACTAAGATTGCCATACCATGGAGAAAAAGGAACACTTTGAGAAACATCAGTCTTGGACTTGTTTTATGCAAGTCTGCATTTTCTCTCATTCAGTTTTGCTATTCTGGGATTTGCAGTAATCATTCTTAGAAAATCAAATGGTTACTGAACAAATGTTCACTGCTGTGGTGAAAGTTTAAATACAGCTGTGATGTACATCATGTCAAATACAGGCTTAAATGTCACAGTTTAGAATAGTACAGATAACATGATTAACACATAGCAATTGACAAAGCCAGTGGACAATTAAGCAGTTAAATATTCATGTCTTAAAAAAATTAAATCCTTAATGCTGCTGTAAACAAGTTAAGTGCAGTTATTATATGCTTGACAAATGCAGGAGTGATTGGCACAAATGAGCACAGTAACACAGTACAAATGGCTGAAACTAGTAATCTACATAGTTACTGAACAAAGTGGTGGTGGTGAAATATGAAAATGCAAAACAAAAATAAGCTCAGCACTGTGGGAAACAGATTAAGCACAGGCAGTGTAATGCCAGAACTACAGTACAGTTACCTACAGCCTGGAAATTCTAGTCTGCCTCCTCTGGCAGGCTGTTCTGTTTGCTGCTGTTTCTTGATCTGCTGCAAAACAGAAATAACACACTGAATGCAGCATACCCATGACAGCAGAAAGCATGTATAGCTATACTTTTCAGGCATGCTTTACAGTGACTCAGCAGAAGCCGAAATGTTACTGTAATAAGGGGGCTGTCTCCCTAACGTCTTTATATTGATGAAGAAGGTTTGGGTGGCACCTGTGCAGATCATTTTATTTATGCCAGCACTGCTTGCCATAGCAAGTGATGCCTGTGGTATCACACCTCCCTGGCAAGCACTGTTCAAGAATCCCATTTGTAGAGGGGACCTTCATAACTTCCCAGGAGGTGCTTCCCATGTTGTGGGTACAGCAGGTATTAAAAGATTTTTCATTTCCTGCTGTGACACATGGGAGTCCTTCCAGAGAGCCGTATCTTTCTGAGGCTATATCCACTCTCCAGGCCAAGTCCACATGTGAAAATAGTAGTTGGGGAGCAGTGCTGCACATCTGAGATGCCAAATAATGTATACTGACAGGTGGCACAGCAAAGTAATGACCCTTTGTGGCAGCATGATGCATGTCATTAGCATGGAAGAGGGTGATAGCTGCATGGCCAGGCTTCACGTGCATACACAACACCCTACATAAACTTATTTTAAGTACTAGGCTATCTGCCCTTACAGGCCATTTTAAGCCTAGCCAGTTTCACTTCAAATTTGAGAACCAAACCCTGTACTTTATAAATGTGAGCTAAAGACTTAATCAGTATGCCAGTGCCCAAACTTACATAACATACCTGTCCAAGCTTTGCCAAAATGGCCAGGTGGTAGTATGATGACATGGTCATCAGTGCAGTACAGATCTTTAGTAGCTTGTATGGACTTCACTCCTGCGCACACCTTAACTGATGTCAACACTCATGCATGAGCCAGACTGAGCCCTGTAGCACAGAATAGACTTGATAGTGCATTGTATTACTGGCAAAGTTCCGAGACAATGGAGTGCATTGTATTACCTAGTCACTTACCACTAACAATGACACATTCTAATTCCTACTCACAACACTCCTCTCCAAATGAAATGTTTCCAGAGACTAACAAAAAGTTCTAATCACTTTAAACCACAATAAATTTAAATCCCCAAACTAAAAACAAAAAAAACTTAAATTTACTTAAAATTAAAAAAGACAGAAAAACTACCTAAACAACATCTGGGCTTAAAATGCTCTCTCTCTACTTCTCCTTCACTTCCCCTGCCTTCTCTTGCACCTCACTACTAACTCTGCATCCCCTGCCTAAAAAACAAAACTAACTTACCCTTCCTAAAACAAAAATAAAAAAAAAATTCGCCACCAACCACCAGTCCTCCTCCACCTCTCACTCCCCCACCACCCTCCCTCCATAAACTAAAATCTCCTAACTTTTACACTCAATCAACTAACTACACTAAACTTATCTAGCTCATAAGCCTATTCCCCTCCCCTCCTCTGTTTGTCTCCCACTGTCCCTGGAGTTTCTAGATCAACAATCAAAAATCTACTAAAAATCTAAAAACCTACTCATCCCCAACAGACAAACCCAGGCAAAACCCCCAGGCAAAACCTTCTCTCTCTCCTTACCTCCCCCCTCCTCCTCACCTTACTACCTCTCCCTTCTTCTTTCTCTAATCTTTTCTTATATCTAGCATCACAGTGGAATGTTGCTATGGGAATGCTCTCCTACCTAACCTACCTCTTTCCTTCAGTATCACACCCTACTTTTATTTAGTTACTATGTTTGTTCTCTATCTTTGTATTACAATTCATATTGTTATTTTACTAGCTTCTTTCATTCAAATAATTATTCTGTGTTATATTATTATTCTGTATTTGATAAGTTTATTTTTTATTACATACTATATATATCTATCTCTCTCTCTGTACCTGTCAATGTCAAATGTTGAATGTACATTTTGTCTTGGAGCTTTTCTCCCCAGGACTCCATTGAAAATGGGTTCTTTTTGGCCCAATGGACTATCCTGGTAAACCAACTGCAATAAATAAATAAATAAATATTACTGGCAAAGTTCAGAGACAATGGCACTAAATAAATAACCTCATTGGCATAATAGCTCACTATGAGCCCAGCTATAACATGATAGAAAGTATGGTCACCATGTTGAGAGCTTTACTGTATAGCTTGAGTACCAGTTGAATATTAGCTTTACTGTATAGCTTGAATATCAGTTGAATATTAGTTGATTTGCAGCTTTATGAAGAGAACACAGAACTGCACAATTACATATGGAAGTTGTGCATTTGTTTTATGTAGGTCTTCTTTATACCTTTGCACTGTATTGTATTGTGTGCAATATTTTACTTGTTGGTTCTTGTATTGCTCCAAATAGTTTGCTCATGCAGCTTAGTCTTATGTTTGAATCCTGTTTATATAATGTATACAAGTGATTGAGGAGTTCAGCTCCCTGAGTTTCATCTTGTAAAAAGCCCTCTAACTTAGTAGAATTTATCTGTTCACCTAGCATAGAGATCTAAAAAGTCTTTATTATTAAAAAAATAGTCCCTAGCACTCGGTATATACTGTTTTATAGGGAACCAGAAAATCTTGTATTTTACTTCTTATTAATGTAAATACAATATAAGCCCATGAATCAATTCAGCATTCCAAAAGAAGTTGATTAAATTAATGACCCCTATGAATGTGCATGGTTTGTAGTGAAAATTCTTTAAAAGTGTAGAAAAATAACATAAAACAAAACCTGTTTTAACAAAACAGTGGAAATGTTTTGAGTAGTGCTTCAAGAAAAATGTGCAAATGCTGCAAAAAACATTTGTACAAAACCTATACAGCTAAATGTTTACATACATCATTGTACGCATAATCTCACAGGAAATTGCAGTAAAATTAATATCACATTTCTATTTCAACCTCATTATTGTATTTATTTTATTTAAAATCTCTTAATTTGGTAGAGCACTGAGCACAACTGACCGATTTTAATCTGGGCCTGTGAATAGAACGAATTATGTTTAGTGAGAGTTTGGAAGAGTGTAATGAATATATACATTATAAAAATCAGCTAAGAAAAATGGAGAGACAGTATACAAATTTAATATACATTATTTACAATAAATCAAGACAAGTCTCGTTTAGAAAGTAATGTGTCTGTGTGATAATTACAGCTGTGTGTTGTCTAAGTTTGAATAAAAAATAGATGAGAAGAAAGAATTATGTTTGACTTTGTGAGTAGTTGGAAGGAGAAGTTATGTTAAGGAAAATATTATAAAAGTAAGAAGTGTCGATTGGTGCAATAGACAGAACACGATATGAGGGGACAGTAACAGTGTTACTAGTAGGAAAAAAAGAAATAGTGATGTAACTTAATTATGTGATATGGTTGAATGAGAGGCAATGATTTATGGCTGTTGAGTCTTAAATTTATGCTAAGATGAGATTTCTTTTTGTTGGTAGAGAGGATAGAAAAGCAATAATTTGTACAATGGAGTTTAGTTTTGGGAGTTGTAGTGTAGGTGCAGAGTGATTATGGTTTCTGAGACAGTAGGAGAAGGTTGTCTGACCAGTTTAGCCGCCAAGGAGGAGAATGTCTTGTTTACTAGTAAGTTTGTATATAGGTATGATCCTGGGAGAAGGTCAAGACTTTGTTAAACAGGGTGCCATTTTGCTTTTTTCAGTGTTAAACAGTAATACTAATTTTTAGAGGGTTGTGTATTGATTCTTCAGATGTAGTTGGTTATTGTTTGACAGTGTCTGGAGCTTGTATTTTATGCTGAGGCTATAAGGAAGAGACCTTATTGAAGTTAGAAGAGTAGAATGTCTTTGCCTGTGACTTTTTAGTAAGGAAGAAAAAAACAGATTTTATTGGCCCAGAATAGGCGAGAGAGTAAAATGTTTCCTTTGTGTAGTTGAGGTGGAGGGAGAAGTTAAGGAAGATGTCATGACAAATGCCAAGGTGTTTAAAATAAGTTATATTTTCTATGGGAGTGTTCCTGTGGGCATAGATGTGAAAAAGAGTTTTGTGCTTTTTTGAGTTTCTTAATAGTCACTTAATCAAAGGCTGAAGTTGTAGGTCTGTATTCAGACCTGTAGGATGTAAAGTATTTGAATGAATATAGTCATTAATCCTGATGCAAACAATACTGAATGGAATAAACTAAAAATATATAAATAAATAAAAAATACAAACACCTACTAATCCTAACAATGAAAATCCATGAACTTACGATACTAAAAAAAAAGACAAACTGCCCACACTCCACATTAATCACAAGAAAATCAGCCAGTCTCCTTTTATGATCAGTTAAGCTAATAAAAACAAAACAAATAAAAAAAGAAAAAAAAAAAACTAGCATTAGTATCAAATGTAATTTGACTGAAAAGTGGTACTGTTCAGGAAAGAGTTTTTTGGAAAGTAAGGTCCTGAGTTATCACATTTGAATGTGGAGGTGTAGAAGGTTCACCTGACCTGCCTAACCATTATCAGGTCCCTTCTGATAGGTGTCAAGGCCATCTCATCCCAGCTCTCTCCCATCTTGATGGTCTCGGAGACCATTAGTGGAGTCAGGGGTCAACTGTATGGAGCCATCATCCAGGCAGCCATGGAGGTCATTTATTTAATTTATTCAGTTGTATTTTTATTTTTTGCCTTCAGTTTGCCTACAGGTCAAGGACCTCATTTGTCTCAGTGGTCTTGGGGTCTTGGCTGAATGCTCCTCAGAACATTATAGCTTCCCAAATATAAGATCTTAATTGTTGCCAGATTGTGGCACTACCTGGTAGCCTTTCCACCTGAAGCTCCACCACCAGCGGCACAGAGTTTTGGGTGTTCACATTACAGCCCTAACCCCACACTTTGGAATGTCCCAACAATGCTGTGATAGGCTATGTGACCCCCCCCCCCGGTGGATGTACATTCCTGTGATGGGCTTATTTGGGTGAAGCATGCATCCCCCATCCATTGCACTGCAGAATGCATATCTCTCAGTCTGATAGGTGTCTGCTGTGCAGCTGATGGGACCACATCCCTCCCTTCAGGAGTGGTGAGTGCTGTTAGCTCCTCCCTCCCCATCTCCTTTGATTCCAAAATCACTAATTGATCTACAGTCATTTGATCATTGTCAGGGCTTTTGTCCTTTGCACCACAGAACTGGCTAAGAAGGAATAAAACTGAGATGCTTGTGGAACTAGGAGAATTTATATTAAACTACATATATTTTCTTTTTAATGGGGATATTTATTTTCAGACCAGTGGTACAGCATGAGCTTACTTACAGGGCCAGGACAGGTTAGTGAAATTTACATTGCTGGGTATGGAAACTGAGTTATCAAATTTAAGAAGAAAAGGTCTATTTTAAATGTTTTTAGATATCATTTTGATATTCCGGCATGGCTTAAGGAATACAGAACATGACTTTATAGGCAGTTACTAAGCATGTGGGGTGAGTTCAGCACTGAGGTGCCTAACCCAATTTCCTTAATAGCATCAGTACACTGTCAGGTTAAGTGACTTGCTTAGTGTTATGCAGTAGACAAATGGAGGCTTAGGGAATCAAACACTGAACTACAGAAACCAACTTAACAACTCATTGATTTAAGCTTATATCTTGTATAATTTGTTAATTTGTTTCTCAAATTCCATATTTGGGTGTCTGTTTTTCTCCACCTCTTCTCTACTTCATTCTTCTGGCTGTCCTAGTTTTATCACCCATCACTGGGTCTACCTGCTCATCCTTCATCCTACAGACTTCTTCCAAGTGAGCTGGGACCAGAGTCAGTCTTAAGGAATTGATGGGGATGGGGGCAGTGCTGGCAACTGCCTTTGCAGGTGAGGGTGGGTACTTATGGCATTCTTTTATGTCCCCATCCCCAACCCCTGCATTTGTTGACAATATCAAATTCTACTCACCTCTGTGGGCCATGCCTCTTCTCAGGGAGGTTCTTCGGTAAATGCACATCTCTCTGTGGCAACTCCTCGATTTTCCCAGATGCTAAATGAACCAGGGTCACCTTGACTGTAGTTAGGCTTTCATCCTTCTATGCCATGGTGCTGGGCCTTTCCATATTTAGATGTCTTGATCATAAAATGTTAAGGTTCATGAAACTGCTCCTCTTGTACGTCCACTGATAAAATGTATGGATTATATTGCAGTTGTAATGATTCAAACACAGATGTAGGTGGGTATTCTGGTGCCCACTATCATTTCCTAGTCTGCTGCTCCCCATACTTAAATTGAGGGGGAAGAACATTTATTTCCTTTTAAACTGCAGCAAATGACTTGGTACATTTGTATAAGTAGCTGCTACAGTTTATATCCTACAAAGAGTGCAAAAGCACTTCAGTTCTAACTGCAAATGCAATTCCACCATTTATTGAATGATCAAAATTTGATGATTGCGCTGCCTAACAATTTGTGCTTGGAGCAGCTGCCCCACTCTTCCTGTGCCCCTGATCATATCATATTGAAATAAATTACTTGAAAAATCAATTTTAGAGAATATGAAAGAATGTCATACAGAACTGTATTTTACTGATGAAAGAATAAAGATTACAGCAAGTTTTAGTGAAAGCTGTTACTGTGAAGCTTTGACGACGTATACAGTTTACAAGCAGATTGTTAATACATCTAGTGATGAGAAAGTGACATATGCAATGTATCTGTCAGTAATAATGGCTGAGCTGCTTTTGTGGACACAGCTGGAAGACTTGTGAATCCAATTGGACTGATTTCAAATATGAAATTGTGTGTTTTATTAAAAAATGCTAGAACTAGCAAAAAAAGGAACCCTTGCACTGTGTGGTAGAAAGTACAGAACATTACAAATATTTGGTGAAGAATGCTGCAGAATCTGTGATCACTAATAATAATTGTCTGTGAGCAAGCACAATGCCAACATATTCGTTTTGTAGTTATTTATTTAAGAAATAAAACTTGAAGGGATGTATATGACACAGGTAGTACATTGTCAGTAGTTGTTTGGCACTCACCTGGTCTGCTGTTTAGATAAACACAAACTCTTTATGCCAGATGTTTGCAAAAAAAAAAAAGTAAATGAACAATGAGTAATTGCACAGCACCTTCTTGAATATTCCAGAGATCTGTTTATGTATCTATTAATGTGTAACTAAATACTGCAGATAAGAACTGATACTATAACTGCACTGTGATTGCACAAAGTGTACACAAAGATAAATATAAAAACATTTGTAAAACAATAAAGCAGTCTTCTGCTTTATGAAGTGCAGTACTGTTTGTAGCTGCTGTACGGGTACTATTCTGTTGACACTGTTTCATGTCAGAAGCCTTAAACCATATCTGCTCCCAGCCCCTTGTTAGAGGTCAAGCGATATATGAGTGACTATTAATTCATAAGACTTACTAGTCAACATTGTAACACAGTCATGATACGTGCATTAAGAAACTGATATATCCTCTGTGTCATGCTTCGCAATTCCAATAAATAAAGGAAGAACTTGAGCTATTTGTACTGGAATTGTTATATCATTACCTACTTGAAATGGGAACACTTAAAGAAGTGTATTTGTTAGGTAGTGATGCCCCAGCCATAAGTAGCCTGCCTGACTTCCAAGTGATGTACTTCTAAAATAAAGAATGAGAAGGTCACACAGAAAAAACAATCAGTAAAAACTAAATGAAAACTCCAGCCAAGCTAGAACTTCCACTGAGTGACCTCTCAAACCTCTTGTATCAGAGGCACATGGGATATATGCAAATGACCCCTATGAACATTAAGTGTTTCAGCTGTATGGCGATTCTGAATGCCCATGGCTTACTTCTTTTTAAGTTGTTTCAATGGACAATTTCAGGCCAAAAAAGCCAAACCCCACTAGCTATGGATATGCATATTTCGGCCTTGTTATGACCTCATCACCAGAGCACAAGCAGAGTGTTTGACGAAGCATAAGAAACACAGGGCTGTTATACCCAGCCGATGTCCATTACCATTAGGGTGACTGCAAAGTATCCCAAGTAACAAATTAAAACAAAGAATGAAAAGGTAACACAGAAAAACCAATCAGTAAAAACTAAATGAAAACTCCAGGCAAGCTAGTACTTCCACTGAATGACCTCTCATACCTCTTGTATCTGAGCCTCTGATACAAGAGGTTTGAGAGGTAACACAGTGGAAGTTCTAGCTTGGCTGAAGTGATGTACTTCTGTAAATGTTGCCCTGAATTACCAGCAAACATACATGACAATTCTGAACCAAACCTAACGTGGTATGTGCATTAAGCTAACAGTCATAATTTGAAATGTGCTTTTGCTGTACATATAATTTTGCTAGTGTTTTCAAACACTAGGATCAAAGTCAGGATCCTAATGTGCTTACTTTCCTTAGTTGCTGTTTATCACAGCTGTTTCCTTTTAAGCATGCTGACATCACCAAGGCTGATTAGGTTATAAGGTTTCAGGAGCTTTGGCTTGCGAAAACTTCCTTGAAAGAATCCCATTTCCTGAGAGATTAGTATCTGTCATTTTCATATAGGCTCAACTGTCTGCCATTACTGGCTAAATAATGCTGGTTTGCAGTTCTTCCTGATTTTGATCATAATTCCGCATCATTCATCATCACCTTTTGGAAAAATTATTTTTGTTATAAAAATAAGGAAATTACTATAAAATATGTATATAAGTATTCTTTTTTTTCATTAAGTGCAGTATATTTAGATTGGTATGCTGTGCCAGAATATAATGTGCTCTTTAGATGCTTGTACTGCTGAAAGCTATAAAAAAACACATTCATCATGACATGTGAGAACTAATTTTTATTTGTTGTAATTTTACACACAGTTTTTTTCCATTCAGATCCCATTGCTTCTATCACATGTTGTTTCTGTTCATACCACAAATAGTTCACTGTACAAATGACCTCTGCACTTGTTTTCACCCTTTTGGATCACAGGCAAGGTTAAAAGTCCAAGTTTACTAATGCAGTCAAGTTGTGAACTCAAAAGGCAGTCTAAGGAAGTTGTTTTCCATCACCTCAAAAAAAAAAAAAAAAACTGTCGAACAGAATTTCACTAGAGGCTGTTTTTCAGTAATAGTGGAAAACACAAATATGTCAAATACCGATAAGGTACAATTCATCCGGGTAATCTTTTGTCTACTACATGCTTGGCCTTAGGCAAAGCTTGAAAAACAATGGAGGAACAAGTGCATGAAGATAGTTTGCAGGCCGTTGATGTCTCTCTGTCTTTTTTTGTAGCTGTGGTGGACCTCTGGCTATGGATATAGCTTCAGGTATTGCTGTGTGTCTGTTATTAATGTAAAATATGCAAAACCTTCTCTCTGGCCCACAAGAATCTCTTCTGTAGCATCACACTGTGGCCAGACTTGGTGTATATGTGAGGAAACATGATGACTTGAAGAAAACCTATGGGAATATGAAAAGAAAATGCAGGCAGACAATAACCAGAAGGGCTTCCTTGTACCTTGTTGAGCTTAAACTGGATAAGGCATCAAGTTTAACTCAACCTATTTGAATTCCCCACTCTCCATTTTCCATAGAAAATCACTGATGGTGCAGTTTCTAAGTCAGTGTGAATCCTTTCTTTACAGAGGTTTCATACTTTTTCATGTTTGTATGACCATTGAGTTTGTATGTATACGGCTTTTACTCCTGCAAAAATACTTCTTGTTTTTCAATGAGATGAGATTATGACAGTTATAATCTCATTTTGATGTAACTCGATGAGTCATAGTATATGCATCCAGAAGCTGGAGTTCAGATTCTAGACATGTAAAGCACCATTTCTCTCTGATTCGATTCCTATCCTATAGCAGTGATTATCTCCAAGTAGGCTGCATGGATAGTAAGAAGCAGAAATTTTCATGAGCCAGTTCATTTTTTCCTTTGTAGAATCGCTGTAGCCTTTGCACTTGGTGCAGTTCATCTTGGGACAAGTGCCATGTAAGAGTAATCTGCTTCCTACCCCACTTCTGGGGGCACACACGTAAGTGGTGATACCAGATGTCCATCCATTAAATATCTGACTTCATTTTTTCTTGTCACACTTGGACACGTAGCAAGGAACATTACCTTTGTCTGCTGGCAAAATTTTCATTAAGTATTCTTCACAGACCATTTCCTTTTACAACAGCACTTTTTATAAGCATATGCAAAATAATTCAGTCTGAATCTGAATTCCACAACTTTTAGTAGTAAAAGTATCTGGTTACATGATATGGTTTACTAGTACCAAGTTTTATCCTATGTACCTACGGTCTATAGCTATCAAAGAAGCATTGCCTGGAACCACCTTTGATTGGCTGCATTTGAAATTAATGAATAGTCGGCTTAATTGATGAGCATGATTTAAAACACTGCATGAAAAGTGTTTTCCATTGGAACAAATTGCTAGAAACTAGCCAGCTCTGTTGGCATAGAGGGATAAAGCTCTGACTGTGACCTAAGTGACCTGAGTTTGATTAGCAGCTCAGGCACATGCTGAAGGTAGTCATAAAGATGAGGAGTGAAGGGGTTGTGCTCACTTACCTGTCTATTAGGAGGGAAGGGTGGAGCATGTGTCCAGAACACACAGAGTGCTTCAAATTTAAATAACCAAATGACCACAATTCCAACAGTGGTAGCCAAAAAGCACAGAAAAACACAGTAAAAAAAATCACTTGAGCACCAACTAGTGAGAAAGAACACAGGAGCACAGGAATTAGTATACACAATACTTTTATCTCCGCTTTTGTCTTTTCAGACTTCATGGCATCATATTTACTGTAGGAGAAAAGAGAAATATAGACAATGTGTTAGTTTTAGGAGATGAGGTTCTTTGTGGGCTTATGTCACATGAGGAAATAAGTGACAGTTCCATACAACTACTGCATTTTCTGGAGAGTGTCATTGGGCATGCACAGGGGGTTAGAGATCTAACAGCAAAAACCCCTGATGGATACATTAATCACAGCTCTTCTTGGTCAGCTCTTAGTCTGGTGAAGGTGAACAAGTAGGTCAACGGGTCAAGAGGAGGGGCTGATAGGGAGGAGCAGAGAGAGAAAATAGCAAAAAATAAAATAACTAAATCATCTAAAATAAGCAAAAAATAAAATAAATAAATCATCTAAAATAAACTCAAGATGAGTAGAAACTCTTCCTAGGGTAAAACACCATTACTGATGATTTGTACATCCAGGGTAAATAAAACTCTCCTAATATTTTTTTTGTTTTCTCTTTTACTAGTATGTATTGCCCTAGTAAAGAAGAATGTCTCTGCTGATCACATTTAATGCAAAAGACCAAGCCTACAAAACTTGCATTGTTATTGTTTATAATAGTTATTCATCTGCTTTAATATGTTACATATTAGGAATGCTTTTATTCTGAGTATTATGTGTGTACTAAATAGCATGGTAGTAGAATCAAATTTAAGTGCTGAAGCAGTTCCTGGCATATCATCTCAAGAAAGATGGATTATTTTGGATGATTATTATTGTAAATCAGTATCCGTGCTGCTCGTCTTGACGCGGGTTGATGCTGGTGAAGACTTGTGTAACTTTTCTTAAGTACGGAGCTCTGACTTCTCCTTGATCTATGAACCTAGAGTGTAAATAAGTGCATCTAAAGATGCAGAATAAGGTGTTTGTGCACTAAATATTCAAAAAACCCAGGAGTCATTCATTGTTCAAGGAAACCCAGGAGTCATTCAATCAGAAACACATTTTGCTTGGGGTAGGGGAAGAGGGGATGTTGTATCTTGCCTATAGCTGGAGTGGATGTGTTTTAGACATTATCAAACCTGTGACTAAAACTTTTTGCTGGGTTGCAGTTTTTGAGTATCTCAAATACCAGTGGCTCTTCCAGAGTCCAAGTTTAACTTTCATGTGCTTTGTGCGGTGCTTACTGATGAGAAGGTTCTGCAGAAAGCATCTGGGTCTGCTGGGAACCATTGCATTTATTGAAACTGCTGCTGGTAATGGAAGGTGAGGATTCACCATGCAGATTATTACTTATGAGAAAAGCTGGGTTTTGCTTTCTCACACAGCAGCTCAGTGGTGGTCAAGCGGCTAAGATCTCTGCTTCAGAGCTCCTAGAGTGGGGATTCAGTCCTGGATTCTGGTCACTGCCTATTTCGTAACTGGATGCTCTCCCCATGTCTGCATGGGTTTTCTTCATGTACATGGTTACTTTCCAGCTCCCAAAGATATGCTGGTTGATTGGCTAATCTAAACTATCTTTGTACATTATATTTACCCTTACCATCAATGGTCCAGGTTATGGCTGAAAAGGGTTGGATATGAACCAGTTTTTTATCCTGTTAATAAATTAATGAATTACTAACTAAAAAATAACTTATGCATTCTTCGTGAGGACAACTATCTTTGAAGAATCTGGTGCTTGAATAACTAAAATTATATTAAACGATAATTTAATTTATGCTTCTTTAGTTAGAGAAAGCCTGAATTTACACTTTGACTTACATCCAAGATTGAAACCTATCCCTCTTTTCACAGCGTAGTTCTGATTTGGGTGAATATGTCCTGTGAAAATTCACAAAAATGGCAAATACTTGTATCTTAGGAGAAAAAACACTTTCTTTCTTTCTCTTTTCTCCATTTACTTTTAATATTGCAAAAATAATAATGCTGTTTGAGAAGCAACTTTACAATCTTCCAAGCAAAAAGAAAACATATTGTTCTTCTTCTATTGGCAATGAAATGAAAATTACTCAGTTGACATATCCCAATTTTAGTATGCAAAATGGTGGCAACTTCAAATGAAAAGGCTTAAAAATGAGCAGAGAACTGGAAGTAAATGATTTGATTACCAGGTTAATCACACTAGGCTAATAACCTCTTTTTAGGGGACACCTGAGGTGGTATTTATACTACTGGAGGATACTTGGCCATGGCATGGGATCTCTTACACCCACTTGAGCTACCCCCGTCTCAGGCAGACGGGGGCATCAGTTTAATATCTTAACAGATTACTGATATTATAGTGGTGGTAGAATAAAATGTCTTCTTAACCTGGGCTCTAAAACATTAAGATCTTTCAAAGGAATGTATGTATGTATTTGAGTATTTATTTTTAAATATATGCACACAGTGTAAAGAGATAACAAGCAGGCCATTTGCCCATTAAATCATATGGCTAGTTGTCAGCATTAAAATGAAAGGCTTTGCTATATATAGCCTTGTATAAATTAGGTTATGTAAAAGGCAGATTGCAATGGGATGCTGAACCAGCATATGTATGAATGCAAATATGTCATTGTACTGAAAACCTTAGACTGCGGGTCTTGAAATTACTTTTTGTTAACAATACAATGAAATAATATTGTGAAGTACCATGGCAGTGCTGTCCTTGTCTTTTCTGAAACTGGAATTCGTATCTTGGCTTACTAGTAAAGTCTGTGATAACTGTATAGATGAAATTTTTATCTGTAGGGCTTTACTGTCCTTTGTTACTGTATAGATTCGACATATAACTTCAGGAATTTGCTGCCCTTTTTTTTACTACTAGGATGTTTAAAAGTGGTGTATTCAGGGAAAGTAGTATACTGACAAATGGACAAAATGGCTGCTAAAACTGGATTTTTTTTTTTCTGTAAATGTGACAATATAACAGTTAGTCAACATTGTTAAGAAATATGAAATGTGCTGAAAGTACATTTCCTCCTTGATTCAGGTATGAATGCTCAGTAATATGTAAATGTGAGACTTTATCATGTGCTTGCCTTACTTTTATGAGCAATATGTACATTTTTCTACAGGTCATGTTGGAGGTTTTTCTTTTTCGATTGGAAATAGTTTTCTTTACTTTTCTTGTTGGTGTATGGATTATCTATATCACATTTAATAATTTTGTGCACTTTGTTTGATAAGTTATTTTATTTATTCTTCTTTATCCTGTTGACAGGGTTAGTCCCACTAGGCTAGTGGCCAGGATATCGGGAACTTCCCCTATTCTTTTTTGATAGGTGCAGTGTGATTTTTTACATACCAACTTAAGCAGATGAGACCTCAGTTAAACACCTCATCCGAAGGATGGCACTTTGAGGAGTGCAGCATGCCCCTAATGCTGCACCGCATTCTCGGCAATCCAGTCAGCTGGAATGGGAATAGAACTTTCAGCCTTCTGGCCTTCCATCACCAAAATCAAGCAAGCGTGTTACCTGTTGAACCACTGACTCAGTGTGATTGATAGTAGCCTTTGTTATGACAGGACTTACACATGGGTTTGAAAAATAGCACACTAACTGAGATGTTTTACTGGTTAAATGGAATATTTTCACTAGTAACAAACTATATTTACTACTCTAAAAAGATCCATTTGACCAAGCACCAAAGACAGCTGAACTCTGGTTATTCCCAGACCAGCAGCACATAATATTTGAAATAATTCTCAGACCTACTCTGCAGACTCTCATCCCTTAAATAGTGATCCTTCCTATATTTATAAAATAAAATAAATAAACAGTGATGCTTTCTGTACTTGAGGCTGCAACAAATGCAGAACTCTAAAATAAGTTAAATTGTAATAAATGTGTGTGTGTCTATATATATATATATATATATATATATATATATGTATATATATATATATATATATAGGAGTGTGTGTGTGTGTGTATGTATAAAACTTACATACAGCATACAGACACTCATACATGCCCACTCACGCACTCAGTCATCCAGACAGCTATAGTAATGTAAAGTATTGCATTTGCAGATAGACGCACAACTTTGCAGTCCATACCTATAGTGGTGCTAATAGTTGCACTCCACTCATAGGAATGAATGGCTGTACAAAACACACAAGTTCAATAGTTCATATTAAAGTGCATTAAGGACAAAGGCCAACTCTAATTCCTACCCATGAATCCAAATGCCTTTCAAATGACTGCAGTGAATGTGACTGACTGATGGTTAAAGGGAGTTTATTTCACTTATGTTCTACTGATTGTAATAAATATCTGTATCTTGAAACTGTTCTGTACCATCTTACCTTATAAAGTAAATCATACTCCCCTATTATTTTTACATGAGTCTGTCAACTCTAAGCTCAACAACAAACACATCTCGTCATTTATAAGGGTTTTATATGCTTAACATAATTTACCTACAAGTAGGTTCATAGGTAGGTACTAGGTTATCGGCCCAAGGGCCTACGTAAGCCTAGCCAGCAAGGTACCATACCTTACGCCACCCAAGAAAGTTATTTTCCTGTGCCACTGTCCAGCAGGGACACAGAAGTGATCCCTGGGGTGTATTTCCCATTTCCCATCCATTCATCGAGATTTTTTTGAAGAGTGCTAATGAAGAACTTTGCTTGACATAGATGGGTAGCTTGTTCCAGAGTATAGGAAGTCTCTGGGACAGGAATCTATCCCTTCAGCATGTCCTGTTTATTGTGGTGACAAGGTTTAGGTCTCTAGAGCATGTATCTTGGAGGGATTGGGATTTCTTTAGGTGCAGCATGTCCAACAGCTCTGGGTCTGACATAGATTTATATGTTAGGCACAGATCACCTCGGAGTAGGTGATATGCTACAGAGTAAAGCTGGAGTTTTTTTGAGGCAGTCAGTGTAGGGCATTTGTTTGAGGCCAGTAATCCTCTTTGTGAGGTACTTCTGTGGCCTTTCCAGCTGCTGCAGATGTCTTGTGAGGTACAATCCAAAAGGGCCGTTGTACTCTATAATGGGTCTAATGAGTGATGAGCAGAGGGGAACAATGACCTCTTTTTTCCTGGATGAGAACCCTTTTATGATGAGGTATGTCACGTAGAAGGACTTCCTGACTACTGTGGCGATGTGACTATCTAAGGAGAGACTACTGTCCACCTGGGTCCCAAGGTCTCTTATCACGCATTTGGTGTTAAGTAGATTGCTGCCTATGCGGTAGTTCATGGGTACAGAGTTTTTACCAAAGGGGATGACACTGCATTTTTTGACATTGAGCTTGAGGCCATGGCTCTGACACCAGGCATCTGTCTCAGAGAAGGCCCTTCTGTAGGATGTCCACATCATTTAGTACCTATAACAAATAGGAAAGAGTCCCATATTTTGTAACCTAGAGGTGTAGGAATTTCCCCTGACCTCTGGGATTCTCTTAGTGAACTTCCACTGTATGCCCTCAACTAACAACAAATCACATTTACTAAAATACAGCAACATATATTCAGTAATTGGTGAATGTATATTGTATACAGTTTTATTAAGAGTTCTTTGTTCTTTGTCAGAATTCCTAAAAATGAATCCCACAACTTTTATCACCTTTACTTTTGTTTTCTAAATGTGATAGGCAACGGTGGTGCAGAGGTTAGTGTTGTCGCTTCACAGCAAGAGGTTCTCCCATTCGATTCTCGGCTGGAGCGCCGACTGTGTGGAGTCTGAATGTCATCCCTGTGGTTTGTGATGTCTAAAGACATGCAGGTAGGTGCGTGCATGAATGGGTGTGCCTTCTTTGAAGGTTGGGCTTCAGGCTGGCAACTCGGCACCGTAAAAATCCACTGCCAATCATTAGCGGACCGGAGTTCCACTGTGGCAACCCCTAACCGGGAAAAGCCGAAAGACAATTATTATACTTTTGTTTTCTGAATATATTTTTTAAAACTTAGGCTATTATTATCGATTGCATCCAGATCCTTATACTCCTTCAGTTTCTGTAGTTCATTATGTCAGAATTTACTAGTAAAAATTACAAGAAAAACCTAGCCAAGCTAGACTTTTCAATGTGTGATACCTTAACCTTGTTGTAATCGAGGCACACGTGATATATGCAGATGACCTCTTAAGGACATTAAGTGCCTTCAGCTTTATGGTTTCTGAATATTCATAACTTTTAATTATTTATGGATGCATTCAGTCCAATAAAGCTAAATCCAACTAGCTGCAAACATGCATGTTTCAGCCTTGTTATGACCCCATCAGCACAACATAAGTGGACTGTTTGTCTATACGTTATAGAAACAGAGAGTCTTTATACCCAGCTGATGTACATAAACATTAAGGTGTCTGCAGAGTATCCCCACTAACATCCAAACCAAAGAGTAGAAAGGTCACTCAGACAAACCAATTAATAAAAATTCAAGTAAAACCTAACCAAGCTAGAGTTTTCACTGTGTGATACCTCAAAAGTCCTGTAATAGAGGTCCATCAGATATATGCAAATGACCCCTTAAGGACAACTGTAGCTTGGCTAGGTTTTTCCTGTAGTTTGTGCTAATTGGTTTGTCATCTACTGACAAAGTTATAAGCCATTTTAGCAGCTTAACGTACCTGATTGCTCTGGTTGCTTTTTGAGGCATCTATCAGAAAAAGGCTACAAGCCTGCAGACCCTTGCATTATCTGGGACAAGACTGTGGATCACCAAACAGGCCGAGGCCTGCTTATCTTCTTGGGATTGGTGTTAACATTTTGCTTTTGGAGAGAGAAGAAGCAAAGGAGTATTGTAACCCAACAGAGTGAAGCTGTGCTAAGACCAGCATTAGTAGTAGCCAGGCAGTAGCCATTCATGCAGCTCCCCTCTTTTCGTCATTCTTGACAAGCTAATTCTTTGTTTTTAAGTAAGTAGTGCTTGATTTCTTTCTAACTTCTGCTTAAATACCTCATCCTTAAATTTTCAAAGTCTACATATTAGTTTCCTCTTAAATATTTGGCAGTGCTCTGTACAGACTCAGACACCTTGAGTGATGGAATATATAAGGAAACGGCTCCAGTACTTAACAATAATGACCATCCCTCCTGACTTGTCTAAAGGTCAGTTCCCTGTGCTTCCTCCTATGAACCTGATGAACTTGGGCATTCTGAGGCAGTGTAGCAACTGCCTCATGTATACAGACAGCCCTCTTCTCTTACCTCGCAACACTCAGACTTGTGAGAGATGCACTTATATATCCAAATTGGAAGCCATGCACTCTCAAGCCAAGACCGGAATAGCTGGTCAAGAGGAGAAGGTCAATACCTGCACCACACCACATGCAACACACAGCCCTCCAGAACACCCACCATCACAGCTCTTACATAAAAACACAAACCACACACCCACTTTTGCGGAGGCTGTCAATAGAAATCTACCCAAACAGCAGAGACCTCCAAGGCAGAAGCGCACTCGACCACAACACAGCACAAACCACAAGACACATAGCTCACCTACACAGTGTGCCCCTCAACCTAAGCCCCTAAGGCAAAACAGCTTGCCCAGTACACTAATCATAGGTGACTCGATAGTGAGGCACGCTGATGTCCCACTCACTAGGTTGAATAAGGAGAAGGTAATAGTCAGCTGTCTATCAGGTGCCAGAATCCAATACATAACACACGCACTCAGGTCACTCCACAACAAGTACAAGTATGACTCTGTCACTGTCCATGTGGGTGTGAACGACATGAGATGCACCCTCCTGGATTACATGAAAAGAGACATGGAGGAGCTTTCAGATTATGTGGTCCAGGCAGGTGTGACCCTAACCCTGAGCAGCATCCTAACATCACCCAGAATGATGCCGCAGTACAAGCAGAAAATGAATGACTTCAACAATTGGCTAAGTTTCTGGTGTCATTCTCAAGGGATCCAGTATCTGTCTGCTTGGGATGACATGATTGACAGACCTCGATGCTTTGCCAGAGATGGCCTGCATTTGTCACCCTTGGGTTTCCGGATACTGGCTATGGTTCTTACCACCCCTATAGTGCCTTTTTTAGGCAATGTTCCAAAGACCAAATCACCACCATAACAGCTATTTGAAACCCCACTCTAGCTATTGACAGTGGAGATGGCATTGACTGCTACCATTCCCTCTAGATGACCCTAGGTTTGAGGAAGTCATTGAAATGATTACTCATTGTGTGGTATGGCCTATAGATAGCATGGTGTCTACCAAGAGGATACTGGAGGAAGCCTTTCTGACCCTCCTGGAGTCCTCCTGGGTTATTCATCATGGTACATCTTCTAGTCAACACTGCTTGTGAAGAGCTCAGTATTGTAACACCTGTTCCAAGCAGGCCAGGCAGAATGTACCAGCCTCCTGAGAACTGATCTTGCTTCACTGAGACTTATAATGCAGAATCTGTAGTGCTGTTGCAATGGGGTAGCAATGTCATCCACCTTTATGAATATGATTTTTTGTGAAATGGGAAAGAAACATTTATGCTTCAAGTTGATACCTTTATGTTTGTGATTGTGAATGGGAGGGTTTATTGATTACCCTTTTTACATAATAGATTGCAGTACAATAGATGGTAAAGCTCTACAGGAGAGTTTTGATAGAAGTCCTGATTTTCTGCCATTTACTTGTGACTTCAGTGATGAGACAGTGCACATTTTAGATGATATAGTTGTGTTATTTGATTGTACCTCACTGTCTTTTTCTTCCAACTTATATTGTAAACCCTGTTTTGGAAATAATTACATACGCGTGACTAGTGACACTTCTTTCACATAAAAAAAATATATATTGTTAAGGGACAAGCAGGGATAAATGGCCTGGTTAATTTCTGATGATGCAGTGCTTTCCAAGGAGATGGATGACTTGCAACTTTTTTTTTCTTGTAAATTAGTTACAAGCATATCTTTTTCATTGATTTCATTGACAAAAGCAGAAATTATAAACACACTATGGAGACGTGTTTTACAAATGCAGAATATAATGTCACATAGTCACTTGAAATATCTTTGGCTGTTCACACTGGAGCTTTCTGACTCGCATACAATGTCAGTAGCAATAGTATTAAGAATGCTGTTTCTGACAGCTGAAAAGAGGTAATGGGGTACCCTCAATTTGTAAAACACATGAGGACTAGCCACTTTTTTTTTTCCAAAAACATTTTTTATTTTATTTTCATTATAAACATATGCAAATGTACATACAACAAATACAATAAAACAATAACACAACTATTTGCATTCATCCATGATAAACAATCATTTTATCCATGAGAAGTTATCAGTATTTGTTTCAAAAGGTTTTCCAATTTTTGCTATGCTATTTTTTATGAGTAATGTTATGAGTTTTATAACAAATGGTTTGCAGTTCTTTTTTACAATTTTTGGTAAATTAATAAAATCTTTAAACATCAAATCTTATTTACTTTTCCAGTTCAAACTAAATCTGGCAATTACAAGAATTGACCAGAGTAACTGAATCTGAGATTTAAGTGTTACATTAGGTATAGGAACATTGGATAGGATTAGTGAGTTAGAAATATGACAGTTATTAGACCATAAAGCATTTACAAAATATTTGAAGTCTTTCCAGTATTGAACAACATTTCTACATTCAATGAACATGTGAACCCAGTTGGCCTCTAGTAATTCATCACATTTCCAACATTTACTTTCACTGTGTTTGAGTATAAGATTTATTTTATGTGGAGTATAGAAACTCCTGTTCATAAATTTCCATGTATACAATCTCCAATATAATGACGAAGAGGTACCATACGTAGATTTCAATAACAGTTTTTTGGATTCATCAGATATTTGTTCTCCATTAATCTTTACATAGTAATTCCAAAAATCTGAGTCAAACTTTAGAGTGTCTTCTCTTAGTATCTTATAGATAGGTGAGATACTTAATTTTTGATTATCTGTCTTTTCAAGACCCCTAATAAAAAGCTGGATCAAACTAGGAATAGATTCAGTCTCTAGGTTGATTGATACTCTCATTTTGTTTTTTATAAACTGCCGTAATGAGTGTATCAAGAACCAACTGTCTTGACTATTATCAAAACAACATAGAAGAGAGTTTAGTTCATAGGTAAGTACTAGGCTATTGGCCCTAGGGCCTATACAAGCCTAGCCAAACGAGGTTCGCTGGCTTCTGTCACCCAAGAAAATTATTTTCCTGTGCCCCTGTTGAGCAAAGCCACAGCAGTGATTCCCGGGGTGAATTTCCTATTTCCCATCCAGTTGTCAAGATTTCTCTTAAAGAGGGCTAATGAGCAGCTTTGCTTGACATGAATGGGCAGCCTGTTCCAGAGCAAGGGAAGTCTCTGGGACAGGAATCTATCCCTCCAGCATGTTCTGTTTATTGTGGTGACAAGGTTTAGGTCCCTGGAGCATGTAGATCTGAGGGATTGGGATTTCTTTAAGTGTAGCATGTTCATCAGGTCTGGGTTAGACATGGCTTTGTATGTTAGGCAGAGGTTGTCTCAGAGAAGGCGATATGTGACAGAGCAGAGCTGGAGTTTTTTGAGACGGTTAGCATATGGAATATGTTTGAGGCTGGTAATTCTCTTAGTGAGGTATTTCTGTGACCTTTCCAGCTGTTGCAGATGTCTTGCGAGGTACATGCCAAATGGGGCATTGTACTCTATGATGGGTCTAATAAGGGATGAGTAGAGAGAAATGAAGATCTCTCTTTTTCGGGAGGAGAACCCCTTTGTGATGAGGTGTGTCACATAGAAGGATTTTCTGACTACTGTGGTGACGTGAGTATCAAAGGAGAGACTACTATCCATCTGTGTCCCAAGGTCTCTTATGACACTTTTGTTGTTTAGCAGGCAACCAGCTATGTAGTAGTTCATGGATACGGTATTTTTCCCAAAGGAGATGACAATGCACTTCTTGGTATTGAGTTTTAGGCCATGACTTTGACACCAAGCATTAGTCTCAGTGAGGCCTTTGTAGAATGTCCGCATCCTTAGGTGAATTGATTATGGGTCCTAGTTTGCAGGTGTCTGCAAATTTCACTAGCCAGAGACCAGCTGTATTAGCCTGGACTTCAGAGAAGTAGATACCGAACAGGAGAGGACCAAACCCCGCTTGTCACTAGTCTGAAGTCGGATTTGGAGTTGGCTACTTTCACTGTTTGGGTTCTGTCAGTGAGCCAGTTGGCCACCCATCTTGTGACATAGGCATTTATGCCTAGTCCATTAGTTTCGCTATAATGCCAGAGTGGGGGATGGTGTTAAAAGCATTGGCAAGGTCAAGATAGGCTGTGTGCACCACCTTACCCTCATCTACGACTCTGGTGACTGCTTTGAAGATGTCAGTCAGGTTTAGGAGGCATGATCTACCTTTTACAAACCCAAATGAGTGGGGTCCAGAGTTTGGAGGTTACCGATGTCTAAGTTTATAAGCTCTAGGATGATGTGTTCCATGGCCTTGCAGACCAGGCTCGTCAGGCTAATGGGGCTGTAGTTCCCGGTGTCTGTGGTGGCACCCCCTTTGTGGAGTGGGATAACTGTTGCTGTGTGCCATTCCATAGGCACAAAGCCTGAAGTGAGGCTATGGTTGGACATGGTACTTAGGTGGGGTGCCAGTTCGTTCTATAGTTCGTGCAGAATGCAGCCTGGGATGTTGTCCGGTCCCATGGGTGCTGTATTCTTGGCTTTGAAGAGTGCAGTCTTTACCTGTGCTGTCATGATTTCAGGGGCTTTGCAATCATCCTGTATTGGGATGGGCCCTTTGGGGGGGTGAGGGGGGGTGAAGTTAGCACTGAACCTGTCTGCCAGGATGTTGGCAATATCAGTTGGTTCGGTAAATGTAGTGCCATTGTGCTGTAGTTCAGAGCAGATCTGAGTGTTGTCATTGAGATTCTTGACATAGCTGTAGAAAGCTTTGTGTTTGTCTTTAAAATCCATAGCAATTTTATTTTCATAACTAGCTTTGGAGGATTTTATGAGGGATCTCAGCTTCTTGCTGATGCTGACCAGGGAGTTCCTGCAGTCATGGGATTTAAATCTTTTTTGCAACAGTTTCTTCCTTTTGTTGTAGAGCTTGTTTATGGTAGGGGACCACCAGATTGGCTTCCTTTTTCAGGGGGATAGCATCTTGGTTCTGTTGGGGATGGCACGGTCCATGCACTTGTGTATGTGCTTATACAGTGCATCTGTATATGATTCAGCAGTCGTGCAACTATTTTCCATCTGTGTGGGTGTAATGAAGATTGCCACTTCTGATTTAAGAAGCATGAATTTGGCTTTGTAGAAGTTTTTTACGGTGGTTTCCTTAATGGGGAGGGGGTGTGAGATATGGATGTCTAGGGTGATTAGCTTGTGGTCGGACTTGACCAACGAGGAGCATCTGTTACCCATATTGGTAATGACCAGGTCCAGGATGTTGCTACCCCTGGTAGGTGTATGGACAAGCTGGTCCAGGGCGTTGGAATTGATAAATTCCAGAAAACGTTGGGCAAATGAGTTAGTACATGAGTAGTTTTTTCAGTTGATGGAGGGGTAATTGAAATCTCCCAAAATTAGGGTACTGGGCTGTACCTTGATATTATCCAGTATATCGAGAAAATGGAGTGGGCATCCTAGGGCATGGCAGGGGATTTGTAATATGCTACAACCTGAATTGCAGTCTTTCCCAGTGTTAATTGTACTTGAATAATTTCAGAGGCATTATGTTGAGCAGCTAGCCTGGAGGTGTGGATATCCTTTATGAATATGAATATGCCTCCTCCTTTAGTATTTCAGTCCAGATTAGGTGGCCGAAAGGTGTGGTAAGAATTGTAGCCTGGAAATGCAGGGGTCCTCTCTGGAGCCTTAAACAGGTCTCTGTCACTGCACAGATGTCGATGTTCTCTATCTTAAGGAGAGCCTTGAGTGTGTGCATTTTGAGGTTTAGACTTCTAGCATTGAGCAGCATTACCCTTAGATTTTGCATGTTTATATCTACTATGGTGGTGTGGTTGACATTTGAACCTTGCCTAAAAAAATCACTATAGGGGAGGCAAGAGCCTTAGCCAG
The DNA here is from genome assembly GCF_019279795.1 of Protopterus annectens. Classification (NCBI taxonomy): domain Eukaryota; kingdom Metazoa; phylum Chordata; order Ceratodontiformes; family Protopteridae; genus Protopterus; species Protopterus annectens. Next base: position 738,339,908 of record NC_056734.1, on the reverse strand, counting down.
AATCTGGAATCCCAGCAGCGACAGGTGCAGGCCATCTCTGGCAAAGCATCATGGCCTGTTGATCATGTTGTCCCAGGCAGACACATACTGGATCCCCTTTGAATGACACCAGAAGCTTAGCCAATTGTTGAAGTCAGTCATTTTGTCCTTGTACTGTGGTATCATTCTGGGTGATGGCAGGATGCTACTCAGGGCTAGTGTCATACCTGTCTGGGCCACATGGTCAGAGAGCTCCTCCATGTCTCTTTTCATGTAGTCGAGGGAGGTACTTCTCAGGTAATTCACTCCAACATGGATAATGACAGAGTCATATGTATACTTGTTGTGGAATGACCTGAGTGCATGCATTATATGGTAGATCCTGGCAGATTACAGGCAGCTGACAGTAACCTTCTCCTTGTTTAGCCTGGTGAGCGGGACGTCAGTGTGCAAGACTATAGAGTTGCCAATGACTAGTGTGTTGGTTATGTTGTTTTGTCTTATGGGCTGAGGTTGAGTGGCACACAGATTTTGTGGGCTATGTGTCATTCGGGTAGTGTTGGTGAGTGGTGGTTACTTGCGTTTCAGCTCTGGAGGTCTTTATTGTTTGGGCAGATTTTTATTGAGAGCCTCTGCGAATGTAAGTGTGTGCTTTGTGTTACTATCTGTGGGTTTGGGTGGTGCAGGTTTTGATGGACTATGTGTTGAGTGCAGTGTGGTGTTAATCTTCTCCTCTTGACTGTCTAGTCCAGTCTTGGTTGGAGAGAGCTTGGCTTCCAGCTTGGCTGTATAAATGCCTCTCTCACAGGTTGTAGTGTTGGGTGGTAGGAGGAGAGAGTTGTCGATGTACATGAGGCAATTGCTACATTGCCCCAAGATGCCAAGATTCATCAGGTGGACAGGAGAAAACATTGGTTTAATACTCTTATTTTCAATAAACTGATGCCAGAATATCAAGTTATTTTCCTTTAATTTTTGCATTGCATTGATGATGAATGAATCTAGGCAATCAGGGGAGTATGCTATAGGGAATATAAGAAATAGGAATTGTTTAATGTTGTAATTACAATCAGTTATATTTTTAAAGTTATTAAATATTTGATTAATGCCATAAGAAAAATGATCAACCTTCTTATTAAATAAACAAAATTCACGTAAAAGCCAATGAACTCTACTTATTCCGTATTGTTCCTTAAATTGATTTTCTATACTTCTGACATCAGTTATAGGAATCTCATGTATTATTTTCTAGTCAGATATATAGGTAGGTGAGATCCAGTGTACTATTACATTAATTATAACCGATTTGGAATAAAGATCCTAAGCTAGGGAATGCTATCCCATTACTGTTCCAAGCTCTAATGTACCATTTATATGCAATTCTAGGTTTTAAGGGGAACCATAAAAATTTAAGTAGCATGGAATCTAATTTTTTAAATAGGTTTTTGAGAGGGTGTAGTATCAATGACTGTATGTATAACAAAATTTTAGGTAAAATTGTCATTTTAATTAAAGGGAGCCTATCCTCCACTGTGAAGAACATTTTATTCCATCTTTTGATTAGTTTACTAATGGTGGTTATTAAATTATTATAGTTTAGTTTAACAGTCTCTTTCCATGTATTCTTTATACTGACACCCAAATATTCTAATACATCATTCTCCCAATTAAACGGGTTATTCTCTCTTAGTTTTTTTGTTGATCTTTTTGTTAATAAGTAATGTTTTGGATTTATTTTGATTAAATTTAAACCCTGAATTTTTTTCAGATTTGCTTAATGTATTTATAACATCATGCAAAGAACCATCAATATCACCCAATGTTAACAACATATTATCAGCAAATAATTGTATCTTAGGACAATAGTCCTTATTAACTTGAAAGTTTTTATGTTTTGCTTGTTTCTGATATATGTAGCAAATGGTTCCATTGAAAGAGCAAACAGTAATGGTGACAAAGGACGCCCTTGTCTTGTTCCCTTGAGGATTTCTAGTTGTGAGAATAGACATGATCCGATTTTCACATAAGCTTGCGCCCCACTATAAATTTTCATTAGTTGTTGTTGTCTTTCGGCTTTTCCTGGTTAGGGGTTGCCACAGTGGAACTCCAGTCCGCTAATGATTGGCAGTAGATTTTCACGAACGCCGATGTGCCAGCTCGACTTTCAGTCTTCCATAAAGGCACGCCCAATTACGCATGTCTTTTGAACGCCCACCCAACCGTGGGGAGGACATGCAGACTCCACACAGAAAGCACTCCCCGCACTCCAGCCGAGAATTGAACTGGAAAACCTCTTGCTGTGAGGCAACAACGCTACCGCTGCACAACCGCAGAAGTATCATAAATTTTCATTAGTAAGTTGACAAAATCTGAGGAGGTTCAAAACCAATCAGAATTCTTTGTAGATAAGACCAACTAATAGAATCAAAAGCCTTTTCTATGTCTAGGCTGATAATAGTTGTTTTTTGTATTTGCGTGCTATGTCTATTAATGATAGTAATTTAATAATGTTATCTTGCACTTTTCTATGAAGAATAAACCTTGTCTGATCATTATGTATGAGATTAGGTAATATTTTCTTTATCCTATTAGCTAATATTGTCATGCAAATTTTATAATCAGTGTTTAGTAACGAAATTGGCCTGTATGAATCACAAGATTTTTGGTCCTTACCTTGTTTTAAAATGGGAGAGATAATTGAATATTTCCACGATGGGGGTGTTATACATTTTTGCTTAACCATAGTAAAGTCACTCATCATTTTCTTTATTATATATTCTGGAAAAAATCTTATATAGTTCAGGAATTATTCCATCCAGTCCTGGAGCTTTATTATCTTTTAAAGTTTTTATTTGCTGTTTCACTTCTGTTAGTGTTATTTGTTTATTTAATATGTTATTTTGTTGCATTGACACCGCAGTAGTTAGATTTTCTTGAATAAAATTATTTATTACATTATCTCTCTCCAAAAATGGTGTGTTATTATTTATATCTTTATAGTAGTATTTGAACACTTCTAATATGCCTATTAGGTTAGACGTACTCTTAACTGAACCATCACTTTTATATTTAATCTCATTAATAAGATTTTGATCGTTTATATTTTTAGATCTTACTGCTATTTTATGTAGATATTTAGGATTTACAGCATAAGATTGTAATTTCAAATTTTCCAGGTTTATGGCTACCTTATGATTCAGAACTTCTAAGTATTTTTGATTTAATTTAGTAATTTCATTATGTGCTACTTTATTTAGTTTTGCGTCCATTTTTATCTTGTCTGTGTTGTTTTGTAAGTCTAAAAGTTCTTTGTCCCACTCTCTCCTTTTTTAAGGTGCCAAGATTTTATTCTACTGGGTTCACTTCAAAATCCTGAAAGCTCAAAATCCTGAATCTCAAAATCCTAAACACAAAATCCTGAAAGCTCAAAATACTGAAAACTCATAATACTGAATCTCATAATACCGAAAAACATACAGGACACCAACACTGATGTGTGATTGTATGGACGTTCGGGTTAGGGTGCAGGTCAGGTAAGTGTGCGATTGTGACGGATGTTAGGGTTAAGGGCGAGTTAAGTGAGTTAGGGTTAGGGCGCGGGTGAGGTGAGTGTGTGATAGTGACAGAATTTGGGGTTGGGGCAGGTTAAGTGAGTTAGGGTTAGGGCACAGGTGAGGTGAGTGTGCGATAGTGACGGACCTTAGGGTTAGGGTCTGGGTTAAGGTAAGTGGATAGATAGTAGTGTATGTGCAGTGTAGTGTAGCTGCAATACAGTCAGTGTTGGTGTCCTGTATGTTTGTCGGTATTATGAGATTCAGTATTATGAGTTTTCAGTATTTTGAGTTTTCAGGATTTTGAGTTCGGGATTTTGCGATAAAGGATTTTGAGCTTTCAGGATTTTGAAGTGAACCCTATTCTATCATATATATAAAATTTAAAGGTGTCCCATAGTATAGTATCAGTCACTTTACCATTATCATTTGTTTCCATAAACAGGTCTATTAATTTCATTATCCATTCCCTAAAGTCTTTTAACTTAGTTATGTAAGCAGAAATTCTCTGTAGAAATCGTAAACCATCTGTATGCATAGTTAATGTAAAGTTTATAGTATTATGGTCTGAAAGTGGAGAAGTCATTATAGATATATCACTTATTTTTGAGTATATATTATTTGATACAAAGACCTTATCAATGTTTGTTTGTGTACCAAACCAATATGAATAGTGAGTGTAGAATAAGGAATAATGTTCTCTTAGACCATATATATCTTTAAGGTTCATCTGGTTTGTAAAGTCATTTAACTTCTTGGCCTGAGATGTTGGTTTTATTTTACCATTTTTAGAAGTATCATTGCCTGATAATAGGCAGTTAAAGTCACCTGTTGCTATAATTTCCCCTTTTGCATTTAAAGTAATCAGGTCCAGATATTTGTCAACATATTTAGTACTTAGTCCTGGTATCCAAAGTATAATACTTCTTACTGATTTCCAAAATAGCCATGCTTAGCATCCCATCTTTATCTGAAATTGTGTCAATAATTCTTGGCATAGTTTAAGTATTTTTCCGTAGAATAAGACTGCCCCTTCTCTTAGTCTTAAAACATGAATCGGCCAGAATGGTATAGCCATCAAATGAGTATTTCTGTAGGTCTTTTTTATAGATGGGTTTCCTGTAAAAAGATGATCTGGGCTTTATGCATTTTGATATATTTAAGCAAACCAGCTCTTTTGACATTATTGTTCAAACCATTAATATTTAATGATAAACATTTATAAGCCATTGTTTATAATGTGTATGTTGTTACTTACTGAAAGACCTTTCTTATGTGTTGACTTGAAATCTACTATAAACTTGCTTATCATGGATGTATAATGTGAATTAAGGATTACTTTCAAAAACTCATAACTATTTACAAACACATACATTTAACATAAAGTTTTTGGTTTAGTTAAAAACTTAACTAAACCATCCATCCACCACCTCTCCAACACCAAATGACACAAATTATCCATCTCTGCTTAGAATATAGTATAAAAACAAAAAAGAAAAGCATTATGAAAGCAACTAAAGAAATCTGAGTCCATGAAATATACATTAAAATGAGAGTGTCCAATATAACTGAAACTATATGAATATATCACATATAATAATAGCACTTCTGATAAGTTGATATGTCAGAAATACACATCAGATCAAAGTATGTATAAACATTAGAAGCTGAAGGTTAAGAATGTTGTCAATATTTCCAAGACTTTTCAAGAAACATCAGATGTTTTAACCATTTTGTCAGTCATCTAACATTTTTCATGTAAGGATCTGTTGAATATATATATATATATATATATATATATATATCTATAAAACACTTATTACAAAAAAAAGCCTCACAACCCGCTGTTTAGTTACTAAAGGTTTAGTTATGTAACATAAGTCCGATGTTAGTATGCATAATGAGTTTTTCTAATGCAGCTCCTAGTTCATTTGATGTCATTTAGTTACTGAAAGTGTCATTGAATCTGCAGAATGTATGCATCTATAAAAGAACATAGGTATTTTCAAAGGAGTTAAACGCTTTTATCAGAACTAATTATTTACCATTTAAAGTATCTAAGTGAAGGATAACATAATTTAAAGAGAAAAGAATTCTAAATACAGCCATTTAACAAGTGATGTCATCACTGTTGTTTCCGCAAGCTGCAGCTTCATAAACTTGTTAAAAAGTATCTAAATAGGCTCATGCCCAGCAGAGGTTGTCTCTAGTGAGGAAAAAAGCATTTTCGGCAGGAAATCAAATCTTGAAGCTTTTAGAGTTACAGAAAGCAAAAAAAAAAAGAAAAGCTCAAGCTGCCTTGATAGTGCACGTTATGAATCTCCAGAATGAGAACAGTCACATAGACCACCAGTTTCCTCACAAAACATCAACATCATGAAAAAATTAATCCTTTCATATAAAAACAGCTATTTAGAAGTAACAACAGCTGCCTCATATCATAAATCATTTTATAAAATTTCAATCATTTACCCACTAAATAACCAGAGGGGAAAAAATGTAGTGTGTGTGTGTGTGTGTGTGTGTGTGTGTGTGTGTATATATATATATATATATATATAAAACCATCTATAAAACACCATTAATGTACTGTATTAATGTTTATACTTTGGTATTAAGTTAAATTACACTATTACTGAAGAATTGGAAGAAGTATATAATTTGTAGTTATTTAAAAGGGAAAAGTATGTAAAATATTTATAGTGGGGAAAAGAGAGAAAAGGAACATTAGTAACAAAAAGTAATAGGAAGAAAGAAGAGAGAGAATGTTATTTAAATACTTAGTACTATATGTAATTAGAAGTAGTAGATATAGAAAGGAAAAGAGAAAGTTAATTATAAAGATGATTCACATTACCTTACAGTTTAGAGATTTTCCAGAATCAAATATATTATGATTCATAAAACAAAGCATTTAAAATTAGAAGGAATTTATTCATTTGTCCTTTAGTTCTTTCACAGACCATCCATTTTTTTGTTGCCTGTCTCTTCAAACTCTCAGATGACCATTCCATTTCTTCTACGTCTGATAGTATTTTCTTCTTTTGAATAAATTGTACTGCTTTTTGTAGGGAATCCAAGATCTTCACTCCTTCTGGCAAGGTGATTTTTATTCTTGGAGGAAAAATAATTTGAGCTTTAATATTGGCTTTTTTCAAGGACTTAATTAGAGGAACACACTCCTTTCTTCTGGATATGACTGTAGAGGTGTAGTCATTGTCAAAACGAATAACTTTTTCACCCATCTTGATAGGGGAATTAGTCCAAGCTGATTTCAGCACTAAGTCCCTTGTCTTGTAAGGAAAGAAATCTAATTATTATAGACCTGGGGTTAGATGAACTCAGAGACGAAGCTGGATTTGCCAGGAACCGATGAGCCCTCTCAATTCCAAAAGAGAGGGATTCGGGCATGTTTAGTGCTGATGAAAACCACTTATTGAGGAAGTGAATCATGTTAGCACCCTCTTCTTTCTCAGGAATTCCATATATTCTTATGTTATTCCTCCTTCATCTACTTTCAAAGTCTTCCAGTTTCTCAGTCAGCCTGGTGTTTTGTTTCAGAAGAAATTCATTGTGATGTTCATTTTCTGTCACACTAGTATCCAGGTCAGTTACTGTTTCCTCTAAGGCAAGAATCTGTTCAGATAGTTTTTTCTATTCCATTTAGAAGTTCCAGTTGTTTACTGCATTCTTGTTTGATAATATCCATTTTGTTTTCAAATTTGTCCATTTGTAGTGACAGTTCTTGGATGTTTGTCATTATAAGATGTAGTTCTTTCTTCACTGCACTCTCCTGGTGTGGGTTCTTCGAGTTGCTCATGTTCAGATCTCTAGTAGAAAACTTCTTGACAGGAATAATTTAAAAAATTCTCTTGACTATGTATTCATTTTTAGAAAATAATAGAGTCTATGTTAATCTATCTTTTAGTTAGATTTTTCTAAAAATTAAAGTATATTTCCTGTCAGGATATTAAAATCTAAGCAGAGCTATGGATTTCTGCTGCTGTCAGACTGGCATCTTGGCCACGCCCCCAGCAGGACGAGCCACTTTTCATAGGCTATGGGTATATAGTTTAAACTTTCAGCTTGAATATGGTAGTCATTCATTGACAACAAATAGCCACATTCCTGACAGACAATGGTAGACTTTTAAATGTGGCTTCTGTAGGCACTGTAAATTCAAGTATGAGGGTCCAGTATTAAATCTGGAATGTTTAGCTAGTACTATACCAGTTCCAGGCTAAGTTAATTCTTTGACTTCTTTTGTGGTATATTGTACTGTGTATGTGTTACCTGGAGTTTTCTGTGTAGTAGAACTAAAGAGACATTTAAATCACTGAATAAGTGAACACTTGTATGCAGTGAAATGTAAAACAACAATAATGCTTTGCTCAAAAATTCTTTGAATTGCAGAGCTTTTAATAAGTTTTCATTTTGTATCCTGGCTAGTGTCTGTGAAGGATCAAGTGGTGAATATATTGAAAACAAGTTAGATATTTTAGAATTTCTGTGGCAAATTAAGATTACAAACAAAGCTATGGCCTTAATGAAAATATTAATATCAAACATCTTTTAAAATCCAGATTAAGATTTTGATATGCAAGTACCACCGCGGTGGTGGTGCTGCGGTAGCATTGTCGCCTCATAGTAAGATGCTGTCCGGATCGATTCTCAGCTAGAGCGTCTTCTGCGTGGAGACATGCGTGAGTGGGCGTACCTTCGTTGAAGGTTGTGCATCAGGTCTGGCAAGCCAGTACGTAAAAATCAACTGCCAATCATTAGCGGACCGGAGTTCCGCTGTGGCGACCCCTAACTGGGAAAAGCCGAAAGACACAAACAAACAAACAATAATATTGTGTGTTTGACCCACTTGATTTGTTCCTTTATTTTTATTTTTTTTTTTAAATTTTGACGTGACTTTTTTTTTACTATTTTGTTGTGCAACTTTAGTATGGCTGTCAGTTCTGATGAAGTCTTGTTCAGATAAAGTATTTAATGGGGTGTCTTTGCAGTAAAGAAGTTAATAAAGAAAAGCTGTTTCTTTTGTTTGGTGATTTCTATCTTTCACACTATTGCATGTTACCTGTTATATATTGTTGAATGCCTTAGTACTTCGGGATTTTGATATATTTTTTAATCCCTTATTATATCTTTATATAATTTATATGATGACATGCAGTCCATACGTACAATAATTTTCAAGTTAAGCAGTCACTAGAGCAAAATGTACAGATTAATGCAGCATAATTGTACTTTTTACACAGCATTGATCTAAAATAACAATTTCAGCCATAATTCAGATATAAATCCACATTCAAAGGTGCTTTCATTAGATTCACCTCATCATTTATTAATGGCAAATGCAATTCATAGAATGAGAGACAGAATTAAATTATGGACTTTAAATACAACAAAGAGATGCACGTGCGCACACACACACACACACACACACACACACACACACACACACACACACACACACACACAGTTCATTCCATGATTTTACCCGTTAGCATTCCATTTCTGGATTGGATAAAACAAGCATTACTCTTTGAACTAGGAGACACTTTGGGTATTCTTGGCCTATGCTTGTATTTAGATGACTACAGTGGTATCCATACAAAGACTCATAATTTTAACTCCCATTTTGATTTCAAAAATGTGTTGCTTTTATCAGCTTTACTATGGACTTGTTAGTGCAAATTAAAGGCATATCAGATTAGAGCTGACCACCCAAAATGGCATTATGAAAAGAGCCAGAAGGATGAACGTATTGATTTTTAAGTTTAAAACTGTAGCATATATAGTTTATATATATATATATGTATGTGTGTGTGTGTGTGTGTGTGTGTGTGTGTGTGTGTATATATATATATATATATATATATATATATATATATATATATACACAGATACATACATATATATATATACATATATATATATATATATATATATATATATATAAACAACAGTTGCTTCAGATTATAAAACAACAACAAAGGGATGGAACATGGTAGACACTGTTTGCGTTCCTAAAGAAATTGCTGTTACTTCATGTAAAGTTTTGCCACCACTGATGTGTAGTGATCCTGGGGTGACAAAGATTAATTTGTTGCTAGATAATTCTGCCAAACAGAAATATAAAACAGTACACAGAAGATTAATTACAGATTTTATGGAAGTAAAACAGTCAATATGTAAAACTAATTGGAGTGATGCGTTCAAAGGAAAACACTGCAGAAGGAATGTGGGGAGTTTTGAAAGAAAATTGTTTGAGTACATAAAATAAAAAAAATGTTTAACATCGGGATCTAGGCATACAACGTCAGGGGGATTTATTTCCTTAAGAACAAGATACCTGATTAAGATTTAAGATTAAAAATATAAGAAGTGGAAAACAGGTTGAACTACAACTTTGAAAACTGAAATAAATAAGCTGGACAAACAAATTAAGCATAGTGTGAGACAAAATCAAGAAAAATTTGAATAAAATTTATACAAAAATATTGAGCATAATTGGAGACCATTTTATAGATACATAAAATGTGGTAGGAGTAAAGACATAAAAATTGATAGTCTGTGTAGATTCTAAAATTTATTCTCAGACACAACTGATTGTAGATATATTTACAAAATCTTATGCAAAACAATTTGGCTTGACAAAGGGGGTGTTGAGTTGTCCTAGTGACATACAGATAACCTGAGCTACTTAAATCAAATTAGATTGTATTAAAAAAGATCTATGCAAACTGGATCCAAACAAAACACAGGGAGGAGATAAAATTAGTAATAATGACGTGAGAACTTCACCAAGAACTTGCAATACTGTTATATCTGTTATTGACTTGGTTCTATATATGTGGAGAGATTCCTTAAGATTGGGGACATGCACTTAATAAACCTGTCTTTAAGTCTACTTTCATGCTCGTGCTTGATATAGACACACACACACATAAATATATGTAGCCTATGACAGTGGGCTGATCCTGCAGCTGGACCATTTTCAGGCTGAGCCCAGTGACACAAAGGCAAGTGACTACAGTCTTGAGTTTTATTAAACAGTAGTTCCAGAAAAGCTGCCACAAGAGATTAATTAAATTCTGTTAGAAAACAATTGTGTAGTAATTTTTAACAGGAGATACAGGGCCAGTGCAATTAATAATGAGCATAGTTGCTGAAAAGTGAATATCTAGATTAGGTAGGACAGGGAAGTAGGGCAAATTTGGAAAAACAGCAGAGAATGTGGTTAGAAGAGTTGAGAGAATAACAAAACAACTGTGCAATGTATTTATAAGAAAAAAGGGTACTTGCGTATTATTGCAACCATATTTTCCCAGGTTGCTTCTGTTGACGTTAATAAAACATAAACGGTTGTAAAGCTAAATAACTTATTTTCTATTATAATTTTAATGTTTAACAATGAAACCACTGAGAAAATAAGTGTTTGAAATAGGTTTCCCATTTTACCGCCAGCAGGTCATGTCAGCTAAGCATCTGCCATAGTACTGCACATGTGTTCCTTTTCTTGTGCTATAAAATGTTGTCAAAGCTGTAGTGAACAGGTTTTTGAAAGGGATATAGTCATTTATCCATTTACTTTGTTACCGGAAAGTGCTTTAATTATAGTTCAGTAAAAATGCGATTGTGGGATTTACCAAAGGCAGATAAGGAGGCAATTCAACTATTATAACAGTACGGAATTATAGCCAGTTTTAAGGAATGCATTTCAGGACATGAAATGAAGTTATACTATGGAAAACAAATATTTTGGAAATGCAACTCTGCCAAATGCTATCAGCATATCGGAGTTCTGGAAGGTAACTTTTTTGAAGGAAGTAGACTATCTTTTACAACTGCTGTTCATTTCATGTACTGTTGGAGTAAGCAGTTAACAAGCATTAATTTCCGTCATGAAGAACTGGATATGTCTGACAAGACTGTTATCGATTGGAGTAATTATTTAAGGGATGTATGTACACTGGAGTTGGAAAAACAAGAGAAGAAACAGATCAGAGGGCCATGGCATGTAGTGGAAATTGATGAGAGTTTATTCACTCGTCAGAAAAATAACAGTGGTCATATCCTCCCTCAACAGTGGATTTTTGGAAGGATCTGTAGGGAAACGAAAGAAATATTTGTAGTACAAGTGGCAGATAGAAATGCCTCCACACTGTTTGACAAAATAAGGGAATACATCAAAGAAGGCAGCATTATTTACTCAGACTCCTGGAAAGCATATCAAACAAAACAACTACAAGAAGCTGGCTTCAGCCATGATAAAGTTAATCACAAGTACAATTTTGTTGACCCGGACACTGGAGTGCATACCCAACATATAGAAAGAATGTGGGGCTCAGTGAAGTGGAGAAACAAGAAACAGTGAGGGGCTGCACGCCACCATCTACAGTCATATCTTGTTGAATATATGTGGTGCGAAACACAACTGGCAAATTCAAAAGAATGCTTTGAAGAAGTGTTAAAAGCCATCGCCAACAACTTTATTCCTCAAAAAAAACAGAATAACAGCGACTAACCAATCAACTTCATCACAGCTTTCAAAACCAAAAAGTACTACAAAACCCACTGAACAATCCACATCTTCAGAATTGTCTTCACTGAAAACCACTCAACATAATATAACATCAACTGAGGAATCCACATCTTATCAGCTTGACAATATCCAATACATATCTGTAGAGCTGTAACAGGTAATAAAAACATTACAATATACATTGCAGAAGCAAAGCAGTACTGTGGATTTACCCACATTACATTGCATGTGTCCCATTCACTGCATACTGTTTAACCATTAAATACTTTACTGAATAACTAAGCATGTCTCCATTTTCTTCTTTTCATAGTTAACATTCAGGTAATCCAAGAATAATCCTTATGACTTTACCTATGAAAGTACAGCTGAAAAATAAATGGGTATCTCTGAAAAGCACCTAACATCGCACGATAACTCCCAAAGTACTTTCTGGCCAAATACATGTACAAACGCAACTACTCCTATTGTTGAATCCAATGCCCGACATCTTTATAGCACTCTACCCACAAATCCTACAATTGTACATCTTCATTATTTAAAAAAGCACCACCAACATCCCAGCACAATTTTTTACAGTCCACCCTACCTCAGTACAGTATATTTCTTAAATTTAACTAAATGTGAACAACGTACGCCGTATTGCAAAATCTGGTTGCAATAATATTCATATATGTTTGATTAATTTTATCAAGATGTACTTTTCAACATTTGTACTGAACAGTGATCACACTGGATAGCATAAACTACAGTTATAAAGATCCTTCTCATTGTATTTTTAACATTATGTATTTAAGGGATTTACAGAATGACATGTAGATGTCAAAATTGTGGAGTAAGCCAGCTAGAAAAGTTGTGTGTCCCTTTTATATTTTTTACATTAATTCTGTTTAATAAGCTGAAAAAATTATTTTGACCATTAAGCAAGAATACTTTTCAGTATCAAAAATGATGTTTTAGTAAGGAAGGTGTAATTGATAAATTAATTATAGGTATACAATTTGGGACTTTGATGGAATACTAACTGTGGAATTGTGATTACAGATGAACTCCACCAGTTCATACATTTTTGAAAATCTGTTGAAAAGTAAATAATTGAATGGAGTGGACTGGGAATAACTGGATAATAAACTGGGAATAACCCATATAGCACCCCCTGGATTGCCAACTGGCTCATAGGTAGTATGCAGATAATCAAAATAGAGGACGTTACCTCCACAAAGAGACTACTCACTAGTGGAGTTCCCCAGGGTTCTGTTCTGGTGCCTGTCCTATCTGGCATTTAGTTTTTTGAAGTAAATGAATAATAATAGGATCATAGGAAGTTACTAGACTATTGGCCCTAGGGCCTTTACAAGCCTAGCCAAGTTCTACCCTTATTTCCATGTTCAGCACCTATTGACGTCTCCAGGAGGGAGAGAGCTGGAACCCCCAGGGTGAATTTACAGTTACCCATCCAGTCGTCCAGATTGCATTTGAAGAGGGCCAGTGAGGTGCTCTGTTTGACATGAAGTGGGAGTCTGTTCCAAAGGTGTGGTAACCTCTGGGAGGCAAATCCATCCCTCCAGCAGGTTCTATTAATGTCACATAACAGGTTAAGGTCTTTAGAGTGAGTAACCGTCTACCATTTGACTTATGGAGATGCAGTATTTCCAATAAAGCAGGGTCAGAGATTGTCTTGTATGCAAGACAGAGATCGCCTCTGAGTAGTCTGTATGAAACAGAATAAAGTGAAAGTGATTTCAGATGATCCACAAAGGACAGATGCTGAAGACCTTGAATTTTCCTTGGGAGGAACCTTTGTGGTCTCTCCAGTTGCTGCAAGTGCTTAGAAAGCTGCATACAAAAAGGGGCTTTGTACTTGGTTATTGGCCTGATGATGGAAGAGAACAGGGAGATTACAACTTCTTTTTTTTCTGGAGGCAATGCCCCTCCTTATGAGATGAGCAATATGGAATGCCCTTCTTACCACTGTGGAGACATGGTGGTCAAAGGTAAGGTTACTGTGTACTTAAAGTGTTGCTATTGATGTGGTAGTTAGCAGGAACATTGCCTTACCAAAAGGGATGATAATGCATTTTTTTTGCATTGAGTTTAAGGCCATGACTTTGGCACTAGTCATTTGTTTGTGTAAGACCCTCTTGTAGGATGTTGACATCATTTGGAGAGTCTATGACCACTCACAGTTTCCATTTATAAGCAAACGTTGTCAACCACAGACCTGTAGCTTTTGGTTGTACTGCAGAGAAATAGATTCCAAATAGTAGAGGTTCCAGGACTGATCCCTGTGGAACACCACTGGTTACAGGTCTGCTGTTGGAGATGGATTCCCCTATTTTGACTATATGGGTTCCATCAGTGAGCCAGTTAGTGACCCATCTAATGATATAAGGGTTGATACCTAGCTGGGTGAGTTTGTCAATGATGCCTGTGTGGGGGATAGTGTCAAACGCCTTGGCTAAGTTTAGGTAGGCTGTATGCACAGATATCCCCACATCCAGGGCCTTGGTAACTGTCTCGAAGAAGTCCACCAGGTTTAACAGGCATGATCTCCCTTTGACAAATCCAAACTGAGTAGGGTCAAGTGTTTGGAGATTACCTATATCTTGTTTAAAAGGTCCATGATGATTTGTTCCATGGCCTTGCAGATAAGGCTAGTCAGACTGAGAGGTCAGTATTTCCCAGGGTCAGGGGAAGCACTACCTTTGTGCAAGGGAATAACGGTGGCCAATTTCCATTCAGCTAGGATGAAGTCGGTGCTTAGACTATGGCTGAAAAGAGTACCCAATGGTGTTGCTAAGTCTTGTTGGAGCTCATGTAGGATGCGGGCTTGGATGTTATCAGATCCCATAGATGCTGTGTTTTTGGCTTTAGAGAGGGAGTTTATGAACTGCTCTTTAGAGATACAAGGTAGGGAACAGGTGGTAGGTATGTTATGAGGAATGTGTGGCTGGTACAGGGGAGTGAAGTTTTCACAGTACCTGTCAGCTAGCAGGTTAGCTATGTCCAAAGGCTCAGTATATGTGATATCATTAACTACCACTTTGGCACAAATTTGGGCCTTTCTTTTTAGGTTACGGATGTAACTAAAGAATGACTTGTTGTCTTTAGTTGAGGAAGCTAATTTGGATTCATAGTTTGCATTGGAGGACTTCACAAGAAGTCTTATTGACTTGTTTAAATGGAGGAGGGAGTGTTTCTAGTTTAGGGATCACTCACTTTTACTCAGACAGCAATTTCTTCCTTGTGTTGTAAAGCCTGTTAATGGTAGTTGTCCATCAGGCAGATTTGCTCTTCCTTGAGGAGCTTGCTTTGGTCCTGTCAGGTACTGCCAAATCAATGCAGTTATATAGGTGTTTGTATAAAGCATTGCTGTAGAACTCAATATATAGTTACCCGTTCCATCGGGGGGGGGGGGTGCAGTGAAGCTGTTTATACAATTTTTATATTTATACCATTTTTATAAAAGCCAATATGAACAGGACCTGACTTACTAAGTTTGCAGATGACTGCAAGCTAGCAGCAGTCATTGAATCCTGCAGGAAGGTTTCTCTCAAATAAGTAACTGATGTAAAAATCATTGTCTTAAACTAAATGCCAAAAAAAACATGCATTATTGTAACCTTTGGCAAATCATCTACCCCAGTGAACTACCATATTGACAATACACCCCTAAGAGTTGACCCACTTGTTTGGGATTTGGGAATTTATGCATATAGTGACCTCACGTTTGACCAACATGTGTCTGTTGTAAGAGAGTCTTTCTATATTGCACAGCTTATAAAGAAATGGATTATGTCTAAATCTAAGGATGTCATTGTCCCACTTTACTCAGCCACTATTAGGCCAGTCATTGAATACAATGTCCCATTTGCTATGCATCTGTTCAGATACATGCAGCAACTGGAACACCCACAGAGATACCTTACTAAAATGAAACAGGGCATAAACATGTTGTACATGGACTGACTCAAAGCCCTGTTATTGTACTAGGTATTCTACAAACTGCTAAGAGGTGACCTTTGTCTGGCATACAAGGCATCCTCTGATCCATTATTGATGTTTTTACTGCATATCAGCAAATCAAATGGTATCAGAAATTCTCAGTCTAGGATCTATCCCTCTTCTGCAACATCAACAGAATAGTTTAAAAAGACAGGTATATCCTGCAGAGGATACTGCTATGGGTAAACAGACTCCTCATCCACATAAAACAAAGCTGATCTCTGTCCATATTCATATACAAGTTAGATCTGTGGGTGGGATTGAGAAAATTTACCCAAGGACTGCCCCTGTACAACTAATGGACAGAGGCAGATTCCAAATGCTTTATCACATGCATGGATCCTCTCAGATGATCTATGGGATGATCCCAGTATTCTCAGTGGGTGGCACAGTAGTGCAGCTGAAAGCATTGGCACCTCACAGCAAGAAGTTCCCCAGTTTGATTCCCAGCTGAGGTGCCTATTGTGTGGAGTTTGTATAATCTATCTGTGTTCATGTGGGTTTCCTCCTCATGCTCTTGTTTCCTCCCACATTCCAAAGACACACAGTAGGTGGATTGGACACTGATAATTGGCTGTGTGCAGGTGTGTGGTGTGGAAGAACAACACTGACAGGGCTAGCCACCTGGCATTGTAAACCTTGGTTGTAAATGAATGTCACTGTTGAAGTGACACGCCGACTCCATGTGGAAAAATGGGAAAAGGGGTTGTGAATGTATGGATGAATGGATCCTAGTATTCTCGTTAGCGGTAATATATAATTATCGACCATGGGATAAGTAAGGCCAGTCTTTAGCCAAATGGGATAGGTTATATTGGACATAAAAAGAGAAACTGGCTGGGCTTAAAATGGCCTGCAAGGCCAGCCAGCTAGTACTTACCTATGAACCTATGAGCGTCTGTCATGTGGTGTACTGATATAGACAACCAGTTTAGGTTTTGATAAATCATGCCCTAATTATTCTAAATTACAGTCAGTTATGGATGTAAAATCGTTGGATACCTACTGAGATTGTTTATGTGGTAACAGAACTTCTCCAAGGACTGTTAGAGAATTTGTTTTGAATTGAGTTGATGACAATAACTTTTTAGCTTCTAGTATTTCTAGGAAATGGAGCCTTAATGTGGATCCAAACTGAGTCACAACCAGATTAGAAAATGATGGCGTACACATACAAATGGAAGATAATAGGTTATTAATAAATTCTACTCACACTATTAAAAATTCAACCACTAAAGTACAATTTTAGAAAGTTATTACAAGTGTAGTGAGCAATGTTTGTAATAAGGGCAGTACTTCCAAGAAGAGGGAAATAAAAAGTATGGAAGAAAAATTAAGGCATAACTCAAGAGAGGATGGTGCAGATAATCAGACTAGTACTTCATGAGGGACTGTGATAGAGGATATTGCTGATTCTAAATCTAAAAATAAACTATTATTGGAAAATATACCATCAAGTGAGGTTAAGGACAAGATTTTGGAAACTCATGGAGATATAGTCATCTCTAATGGAGAAGAAGTTACCGAAGTGATAGTTAACCATGTTGCCTATAATAATACGTATTAAAGATTTACTAATACTCATGTTGATATGGTTGCAATGGATTCAACAATAGTTGAGTTATACCCTGAAGTTGCAATTTTAAACCCACAAAGTTCCACTAGAGTTAGGAATGTGAGCACTGAACAAATAATGAATGTTTTTCTATCTGAAGAGTTAAAATGAGATAAATGAAACATTATTTATTTATTTAACATTTATTTACCGGGAAAGTCCGACTTGGAATGAAGCCAATTTTCAGCAGATGCCCAGGGAGAAACACTCCAGATGCATGTATTTGTAACGTGGGAGGAAACCAGACCACCCAGAGAAAATCTACATGGAAGTAGGGAGGACATGCAGACTCTGCACAGATGTCACCCCAGCTGAGAATCAAACCGGGAGAGCCTCTTGCTGTGAAGCGACAATGCAACCATTGCACCACTACACCATCCATATGTCAGATATAACTGACATTACAAATGTTGGTAATGAAAAAGCTAATGAGATTTTAATATTGAGTGGTTCTGTGGACAAACCTTGTGTACAAAACTTGTGCATGGTAAATAAAGATATGGGGACAGTGTGTTACCGGGTTTTAAGTTAAATGATGGTCCAGAACAATTAAGAGTAAATCCAAAATACAGTATAATTTTAGTACGTGTAGGGACCAGTGATTTATTTACTACTACATTAAATTACCTGAAAAATTCTGTTTTGACATTTGTTGAATTAGCAGAGATTAACAGTCAAGACTTGATATTACGTGAGATTATTCCTTCTCCTAGGTGGAATGACTGTGTACACCAAGGAAGATACTTTCAGTAACTCGCTATGTTAACTAAGCCAGGTTTATCACATTAAATTGGTAACTTGTTTGAAAGACTATGTGCATGATTACA
Organism: Protopterus annectens; assembly: GCF_019279795.1. Taxonomy (NCBI): domain Eukaryota; kingdom Metazoa; phylum Chordata; order Ceratodontiformes; family Protopteridae; genus Protopterus; species Protopterus annectens. Next base: position 738,321,380 of record NC_056734.1, on the reverse strand, counting down.
GTAAGTTTTCATTTGATAATTACCACTTAAGTAAATATGAAGCTGGATTTGTTGCAGGTAAAATTGTAGTGGTACTCAAGTCTTTTTTAGTACTGAATCATCCTTTGAGATATACCAAAAATAGAAGAAAATCTGATAATTTTGTAAAGTCTCATTTTTTGCAATGTTCACCATGTTTGAAATAAATGTCATGAACTTAATGATGTGTTTCATTTAAAAAATTATAAGTTTTAGGAATTCCGGAGTCATGGAATGCCAGAGATTTGCTTTTCCCAGTCTATGTTAAATATGAATATATCAGTGATGGTGGTGTTTTAATGCATGTACGTGAAAACATAAAATCATCCTTAGCAATGGACACATTTTAGAATGTTTAATAATTGATCTTCAGGAAGTTTATAAGGGTGTTAATTTAAGATTAGTCTTATATTACTGCAGACCTAATTTAGATAGCTCATCACATTGGTTATATTTAGGGAAGCTAGATAATTTAATAGGTAATGGTATTACTCTTTTACTGGGTGATTTAACCTGAATATGAGATGGGCATAATGGTTAAGGTGTTTACCTCACAGACACAAGGTGCAGGATTTGAATCTTACATGGGATAATTGGCTAGGCTTAAAATGGCCCATGAGGGCAGTTAGCCTAGTACTTATCTGTGAACCTATGATATAAACTGGCACTCTCTTTCTGCAAATAATATTTACTCTGTGAAATTTATTGATGTGTTATCGTATTAAGGACTATATCAAATCGTAGATGAGTACTCGAGGTAATAATGTATTAGATCTTGTTGCAACAAGTTGTGTCGCTATGATACACAACGTGTGTGTAGCAGCACCTTTAGGTTATTTAGACCATAATTTTGTTAGCTTTGAAATAAAAAATACTTTTTTAAATGTTGCTAGTGTTAAAAGATTTAATTTTGGTAAGACTAGTTATAATCAGGTGTATTGCACAATTAATTTAACAGATATTTTTAATATTTCAAAGAAGACAATAATTATGGTTATTCTACTCTTGTGAATATATTAACACAGAGTTTTGAAAAAGCTGTTAATACTGAGTTTAATAAAAAGAAAGGCACTCTTCTTTTGGTGGTCCGCAGAAATGAAGAAAATTTACAAAAATAAAAATGAAAGAAAATAATTTTAACAATGTTTAAGAAATATTCTAACAATTGCAGTGCAATCATTAAATAGGATTTACAAACAGTTAAAATGAAACATTTGGAATGTTATTCTACTTATGAGGGAAACTTAGCAAAAGATAGACACAACATTAAAAAATACTATAAATATATTACTCCGGAAATTAATGTTATTAGTATAATTAAGACGAATAGTATCGTACTTCATGATTTTCAATCAATTATTAATGAGTGTAATAACTTTTTATTATTATTAGAATAAATAAAGTACCTCAAAAAGCAGAATTTATACAGGTAGATATTAAGAGTAATATCATTTGTCCAGTTGTTAGTTATGAATCTGTTACAAATGCACCATCAAGTATAAATAAAAACGGCTCTGTGGGACCAGATAATATTCCTCCTGTTTTATTATATAACATCAAGCATTGTCTTGCCCCCATACTAACTACAATGTTTAGCACATTTTTTTTTTATCTATTGGGTTTGCTCCAAATAACTGGAAAATTTCAAATGTTATTCCAGTTTACAAAAAGGTAACAGAGAACAAGTTTCAGTTTATCATCTGATATCTCTAACCCTAGTAAATGGCAAATGTTTTGAGAAGTGTATTGCTGATTTAATTGACTTAAATAAGAAATTAAAACTTTGCGATATTTATCAACATAGTTTTCAACAGGGAAATCTACAGTGTTAGTGTTAATGAATTTTGAAAACAAATCTCTCTTGCTATGGATAATAGTATTTCAGCTGGAGTCTTTATAGTTAGATATGTCTAAAGCATTTGACTCTCTGCTGCATTTAACGATTCATAAGGCCGTGGTTACAGCTGGCATATATCCTTGTATTATTAGATGGATAATGTACTGGCTAACTGGGAGAGTGCATTCGGTGAAAATTCTTAATAAGAATTCTGAGCTACTACCTGTAAGCATTGGTATTCTACAGTGCTCTGTACTAGGTCCTACTCTGTTTAACATTGTATTTGCTACATTACAAACTAATATACATTGCTGGATAAACAAGTATGCAGATGACTTAAAAGTCAGTTTTATGTATACTAATGATAGTGATATAAAATATTGAATAGTTGTGTGTCGGAAATCACTACATGGGCTGGAAATACTGGATTAGAATTTAGTTTAGATAAATGTGCATTGCTGTACTTTTGTAAACCCAATATTTGTAAAGTAATTTAGCTTTCAAACATGGTTTTTAAGGTAGTAGATGCCTATAAAGACCTGGGATTTTTATTAATGGTAAATGGTGTTTTAAAGAACATGTAGGTAATATATATAAGAACTAAAGCCATGAGTCTTGGGAGTTATGACAAAAAATGTTACTACCTGGGATTATAAATGTTTAATTGCACTATCCACTATTTATATTAGACCTACTTTAGAATAAAATAATGTTTTTTGTCTCTAAAATACAAGTAATTTAAAAAACATTCAAAGTGTGCAGAGAAAGTTCATCCAAAATATGTTGTATTAGACACATGAGTTATGGAGACCATTGTAAGTTCTTTAATTTATTTAGTTTACATTATTGTTACACACAAAACAAATTTATATTGGTTCATAGGGTATTCTATGATCTTTATTTACATAAATGATTAACTATAGATTTATATCCGGGCATAGTTTTATTAAGACATTATGATTTGTTTGTCTGTGTCTTTTGGCTTTTCCTGGTTAGGGGTCGCCACAGCAGAACTCTGGTCCGCTAATGATTGGTAGTAGATTTTTACGTACCGGGTTACCAGCCCTGACGCACAACCTTCAACGAAGGCATGCCAATTCACGCATGCCTCCACACAGAAGACGCTAAGACATTATGATTTAAAAGTTCAAATTAAGTTGTTTAATACTAGATTCAGGCAGTTGTTAATTACTTTTAAAATACTTGTTTTATGGTGTTAGTTACCCACTAAGATGAGAACCCTGGAATATCTAGACTTATTTACATAAGATCTTATCATCTGGGTAGAGGAAAGAGTGTATGATCTTTACTTAGTGGAATCATTGTTCCTAGATGGTAATTGTACCTGAGCACTTGGCCGCGGTGGTTCAGCAGTTAGCGTTGTCGCCTCACAGCAAGAGGTTCTCCCGTTTGATTCTCGGCTGGAGTGCCTTCTGTGTGGAGTCTGCATGTCCTCCCTGCGGTTGAGTGATGTTAAAGACATGCAGGTAGGTGCAAGCATGAATGGGTGTGCTTTTTTTGAAGGTTGAGCGTTGGGCTGACAACTCTGCACTGTAAAAATCCACTGCCAATCATTAGTGGACCGGAGTTCTGCTGTGGTGACCCCTAACCAGGAAAAACTGAAAGACGTTGTTTTACTTTTACTTTGTTACTACCTATGAAATTATGTGGTACACTGCCTATCACAGTGTGAAACAACTGGACAAAATGTTGAACACCTACTAAACTCTTAACAGCTTCACCTAGGAAGCTCACTGCATGGCTAATAACTGATGTTAAGTTGTCTATCTCGCCTTCATTCTTGCTGGATGGGTTCGGAGCCGACCTCGGCTCTGACTCGGCCACTCTAAAAGCTCGAGAGTTGGTTCCACCGGCTCGAGGCTCCCCTTATATCCCACAATGCTAGGCATGAGTTACCTCAGATCTCGTTTGCCGCTACAGCGATCGAGGTGTGTTTTCTACCGGCTCCAGGTTAGTGAAAGTTAGACTAGTTTAAATTCTTTAGACTTAAGCTAGCTTAGTGTATTTTTCTTTCCCCTTAGTGTAGTGGATATTATCCCTTCTACCTTTTATCCAGCCCCTTTTTTCTAAAGAACTTATAGTTCTTTCCCTAAGGCCTTCGGGCCCTTCCTTCCCTATCCTTAGGGTGTGTATGTGTATGATTAGGGAATTTTAACTTAACTTACCTTTAGTTTAAATAATTCTCTTTGAACCCCTATCAGTGTAATCTGTGTGTGTGTGTTTTCTGTGTGTGATTACACCGTTCCTTGAGTATGTCCAAGGATACAAAGGTCTCAGGCTTCAAGAAGTGTGACTCGTGCTGTCAGAAAATGTCTCTGACAGACGGTCACACTTCTTGTGTGTATTGCCTGGGACCTTTACACCTGCAGGACTCTTGTGCTGTATGCCATGGCTTCAGCCCCAGAGTCCTGCAGGAGAGAAAAAATAAACTCATTTTGAGGGTTTGATTAAGCCTGAAGGTTCCCTTTCTGTGTCATCGGGAAACCTTCTAAGGCTTCCAAGACCTCGGCTCCAGCTTCAGAGTCGAGGCCTAAGGCCAAGCCTACTGCTTCATCGGCTCCGGCTGGAGCCGATGAGTCTTTGACTGCAGTATCTGTGGTTCCTCGGCTCCGCCGGAGCCGAGGCATTAGATTCCTGAGTCGGCTCCAATCAGACCATCGGAGCCGACATCTAGAAAGAGATCGAGGTCACCGTCCCTTGGCTCCGTTCATTCGGCTCCAGCGTCTCCCCTGCTGTCTGAACGGAGCCACAGATCTCACTCCTCCAGGTCATCGAGGCTCTCAGATCACGACCTCCAGAGGGTAGTGAGTAGACTTTTGAAGTCCGAGGCACTGGCCCAAATGCTCCAGAGTCCGACTCATCAGTCGATGCCTCAACTTGTTCCAATAAATATTCCTCCTCCGACTCCTTTGAGCTCAGAGCCGGGGCGTCTCGGGACCGAGACTGTGGTAGCGTCGGAGCCGATACAATTGTCTTCGGCTCCGTCGTCGGCTCCGATTTCTTCTTTTGAAGAATCTCGGCGCCGGGCTTCCCTCGTCGGCTCTGAGGGGGTGAGTGGCATCGGACCCTCTCCCTCTCGGTGCTTCGGCGCTGGTGAGTTCGGCTCCGACATCGGCCTCGGAGCCATCTCTGTCGGTGCCGAGGGAGGTTCTCAGCTTCTCGGAGCGGGGACCTCTGGCTCTGCCGGACAGGGGTGCGTTCGAGGTCATGCGGAGTGTGTTGGAACCTTGTTCGACTCCACAGTCGGCTCCGTCCGCCCCTCCCTCTTCGGTGCCTTTGGTTATGTCGACTCACTCCCTCATCCCAGACCGCAGAGAGCCAGCTCCTCAAGAATCCCCTGTGGGATCTCATCCTCTTCGAGGCCTCCCTGAATTGGCAGGGGAGCCCCTAGGAAGAGAAGTGTAAGAGGAAGCACATACACTCACCTGAGTCTGTCACCTCTGACACACATTTACTGGATTGCGAGCGTTCCCCGTTCCCCTTCTGAAGATGTCTCTTCGCAGACATTCTAGAGATCCTGAAACAGAGGGAAATTGGCCAGCCCTTAACCCTTCGGAGGATGAATCTGTGTATCTTGAGGCGTTTGGCTCTCGCCCTTCCACCTCCTGGGTGTCCCCCCTTTGATCCCCTCATGCAGGTGGTTGCAAGAAGGCCTGGACGGCTCCTGATTCAGTGGACCCTACCCCAGGAGACCTTCCAAATTTATAACAGCACCAACTGACAAGCAATTTCTCACAAAAGGTGTTTCTGTGGATGCTATGGTGGTAGCTGCTGCCACCAAGAAGGAACTAGCTGATCCTTCAGTGCCTGTTCATCCCCTAACAAAGAATCTAGGTCTATGGACAGGTACGTAATGCGGTTGTTCTCTTCAGCGACCTTTGCTATCGTTCGCTGAACTACCTATGCCATTTTACTCGTCTTCAAAGAGACTTGATCAAAGAAGCGAGTGACATGTTGAAGGATCCTACGGCTGCGGGTTTTCAAGACAAGATGAACACTCAGCTGGCTACCCTGAACTCCATAGCTAACTCCTCCATGCGCCTCCTCTCTTATGCGGCTGATGGAGCGAGCAGGGCCGCAGGGACAGGTGTGGCCTTACGCAGGCATGCCTGGATGCGGCTATGCAACTTTGCGGACCCCTTTAAAACGTCATTCACTAATTCCCAGTTTTATGGATCATCTCTTTTTGGTCCTCAAGTGAAAGAAACCTTGACTAGGTGCGAGACAGATGGCAAGACTCTTTCTGCCGTCGGAGTCCGTTTTTCTACTCCTTCTAGGCCTTACCCCAAAGGCCAGAAAAGTGGGAAAATGTGGTTCCGCAAACAATCTCAAGGGACTTTGCCTGACGCACAGAGTCGGTTCCCCGCCAGAGGCAGAGGGGGGAACAACAATGGTAGATGTCGCCCTAGAGGCAGGGGGGGTCCGCAGAACCAGGGCAATTGAGAAGCCTTCTCTGATAAGCCCTTTCAGCATCCCTGAGGTGTTGCCCGACTGCCCACCTTCGGAGGCAGTCGGGGGAAGATTGTCACTGTACCCAGAAGCCTGGCTATCCCTGACTCAAGACAAATGGGTACAGTCCATCATTTTCGAAGGCTATTCCATTCCCTTTGTTCGCATTCCAAACCAATCAAAAAAATCCCTTACAGATGTTCCACCCGCTCAAAGGGATCTTGCAGCTTTGGAAATTTCAAAGCTGCTTGCAAAAAGAGCAATTCAGCCAGTTCCAGCAGACCAGCAAGGATCCGGAATCTACTCCAGGTTCTTTTTAGTTCCAAAGAAAACAGGGGACTGGAGACATATTTTGGATCTCAGTATCTTGAACAAGTCAGTCAAGAAAACAAGATTTCGGATGGTCATGCTGCAGTCCATCCTTCCCCTATTGGGAAAGGGAAACTGGATGTGCTCTATAGACCTTCAGGATGCGTACTATCACATAAAAATGAACAGACGCTCCAGAATATTCCTCCACTTCAGGCTGGGAACCAGTCATTTTCAATTCAGGGCCCTGCCCTTTGGTCTCACCACTGCCCCCCGGGTGTTTACCAAATGCATGGCAGTGGTAGGTTCTCACCTGAGACGCCAAGGATTCCAGGTGTTTCCATATTTGGATGACTGGCTCCCCACAGCTCCCAGCAAGCATCTTCTTCTATTGGCCAGGGACTACACCTTTCGCATTTGTCAAAATTTAGGCATTTCAATAAATTGCGAAAAGTCTGTTTTGTCAGCCTTGTCGTACTATTACCTTCATAGGCGCAAATCTAGACACAGTCAACATGTCTGCGAGACTAACAGATCAGAGAATAACAGACATACACAAACTGGTCTCGCTCCTCTTCAGCAGCAACAGAATCAAAGCCAGGTTAGTTCTGAAAGTGTTGGGGATTATGGCGGCTGCCATACCTCTGCTTCCATTAGCCAGATTCCACATGAGAATCCTTCAATGGATGCTCTTCACGCAATGGTCATACCAGCAACTTCCGATGTCCCACACCATCATGATTACGCAAACATGCAGAAATCATCTTCTGTGGTGGATGTCTTCCCTCAGCTCTTATTGGGAAGACCCTTTGTCCCTTCCTCCGGTTGCTACTCTGACAACGGACGCCTCCCTGATCGGGTGGGGGGGGGCATTATCAGGGCAGAACTGTCCAGGGCACATGGCAACCAGACGAATGCCACTTGCACATAAATGTTCTAGAGATGAGAGCAGTGCTTTTAGCGTTGCAAGCCCTTCAAGACTCTCTTCCCTTGGGAAGATAGCAATCCAGACGGACAATATGTCTGTAGTGTGGTATATCAACAAACAAGGTGGAACCAGGTCCTACCCCTGTGTCGAGAAGCACTCAGACTGTGGCAATGGGCGATTTCTTCTCAGCGGTTTCTGATAGCAACGCACATCCCCGGAAGTCCAATCAAATGCGGACAAGTTGAGCAGAGCTATCCTCATGCCTCACGAGTGGTCTCTGAAAGACTCTGTTGTGAGAGAAATTTTTCTCAAGTGGGGTCAGCCTTGCTGTGACCTTTTTGCTACTCCCCAAAACAGCAAGTGCAGAGATTATTTCACCCTATTCCGTTACCAGGCCAGACCAGCAGAGATGCTCTAGTCCAAGTTTGGCCCGGGGACTTCTGTATGCATTTCCTCCCTTCCCACTAATCTCTCAAGTGATACAGAAAGCTATCGCTCAGAAGGCCTCGTTGATCCTCATTGCTCCTTACTGGCCTCGACAGGTTTGGTTCCCCTTTCTACATCATTTTCTGTTGGAGCGACCTTGGCATCTGGACCTAGTTCCAGATCTTTGATCCATCAGTCGGGTCAGTTTCATCGCTCCCCTCCCACTCTGAACCTCACTGCTTGGTTCCTCCAATTCCAACCTTAGCCAGGCTTCCTCAAATATCTCACTCTGTCCGAGATATTTTGATAGCTTCCCATAAATCTTCCACTCGAAGATTTATTTGAGTAAGTGGAAAGGTTTCGCCTATTGGGCTCAAGGAAGGGACATAGATTCTTTCACTGCTTCCATCCAAATGGTCTTTGATTTTCTAGCTGAACTCTTCCATGCAGGTTCATCTCCTTCTACTCTTAAAGTTCAATTGGCAGCTATTTCTAACTTTCATGTGGGCATTTCAGAGTCTGCCATAATGTCCCACAAGCTTTGCAAAGCCTTTTTGAAGGGAGTTTTTCTACTCAGACCTCCTATAAGAAATCCTCCTCCTCCTTGGGACCTAAATTTAGTTCTTAGTTCTTTGATTCTTTCCCCTTTCGAACCTGCAGCCTCCTGTTCTTTAAAATTGCTATCATGGAAGACACTCTTTCTGGTAGCTATTACTTCAGCTAGAAGAGTTTCAGAACTTCATGCACTCAGCTGTCGACCTCCTTATCTGTTGTTCCATAAGGACAGGGTATCTTCTGAACCAACCCGTCCTTTTTATCTAAGATAGCCTCGGCGTCTAACCTAAATCAAAGCATTGACCTTCCTGTGTTTTTTCCAGAATATTCTAACAGGTCTGAACAAAAATTGCATTGGCTAGATGTTCATCGTCAGTTAAGGTACTATTTGGATAGAACCAAACAATTCAGAAAATCTGACCAGCTGTTTGTCTCTTATGCAGAAGGCAGAAAGGGACTTTCAGTTTCAAAGGTATCATTATCTAGATGGCTAACATCTCTGATTTCCCTTGTTTATGAAATTAGACACCAAAAGCTGCCTAACAAACCTAAGGCCCATTCCACCAGAGCTTTGGCTACTTCTATAGCCTTCCAAGACAGACTGCCTATTGACACCATTTGTGCAGCGGCTACTTGGGCTACTCCTCACACTTTCATTTCTCATTATAAGTTGGATTTAGCTTCTAGGCATAGAGCTAACTTTGGTTCCACTGTTCTCAAGAGTCTGTTCCGTTAGGCCACCGGGACAAGGTGCTAGGGACGGTCCCATCCAGCAAGAATGAAGGCGAGAGAAACAACTTAAGATATAGAACGTATGATCTTACCATAAGGTTCCATGTAAGATGTCTTCTTCTCTTCTTCTTGCCCCCCTCCTTCCCTAGCCTGGACAGACCTAGAGGAGTTTTGATTGTGACCTCTCTTTCTACCACCTCTTTACTTTAGGTATATGCTGCTGTGCATATTTTCCTGGATCAGGATGTAGGTCACCGTTCTCTTCTCCCTGGTTTATAGAGGTGGACTTTGTTTATAGTTATTCTGTTACTATTATAAGCTGGGCCTAGCTTACAAACGAGATCTGAGGTAACTCACGCCTAGCATTGTGGGATATAAGGGGAGCCTCGAGCCGGTGGAACCAACTCTCGAGCTTTTAGAGTGGCCGAGTCGGAGCCGAGGTCGTCTCCGAACCCATCCAGCAAGAAGAAGGCGAGAAGAAGACAACTAACATGGAACGTTATGGTAAGAACATAACTTCTATTTCATACTCACAAATAGCTATATTGCCGAATTAATATGATTCAGTTTTATTTACCATGGATATTTGATAATTTTTTAACAGTGAACATGTGGCCAATGCTAACAATGTGGAACATACAATTTTTAATATGTAAAATCAGGAATGTTTCTTATAATGAGGCACAGTTGAGAACTGTGATGACACAATTAGTCTTTTCCAGCACAGTGATGATGTGTCTAAATGACATTTCTTAATGACGCAGTCTTAAGCTGTTTGCACTTAAATGGACTGAGCAAAGTATTGAGATGGATTATGTGCCATCAGTCTGCCTGAAGATAAACTTCAGCTAGTAGATTGCTCTGCTGTCTGCCAGTTTTCCAGTACAAAACCTTTATCTTTGTCCTTTGGATGTCTCTGCTGTGGCAATCTGAGTAGCTGCTTTTTTGGGTGATTTGGAGGCTGTGTATCACAGTTTGTTTTGCTAACCAGGAGCTTTTCCTCACGAGAAAATGCGTACTGGCTGCATGTATTTGTTCAGTAAAGCTGATCTTTGATGAGATCAGGTGTTCTTCTTAGTTTAATCAATGGAATGCATACTTTCTCAGCTGAAAACATTTTCTAGATGAGTAATCTTTGTTGTATACACTTATTTCATTCCCTGGGTTTTCAGCATGTGATAGACTACATATATGCTTGATCTGTCTGGATGTGTTACCACCTGTCTTGCTGATTGTTGTTTCATCTCTAGAATTCATAGTTTTTTCATCAGTACTAGTTATGGCCTTGGTTACCCCCTTCTAAAAAGTTGATTTTGATCTAGACAGTTTCTGCCTGGCCTCAAAATTCCATTTATTAATGAGCTTCTGGAGAAGGCAGTTCACAGGCAGCTAGATTCATGTCCCAAGTAGCAAGTTATCTGTTAATAATTTTAGTCTAGATCTGAATGAGACATAGTACTGAGATGACCTTTGCAGGGATCTAACTAAACTCCTAATACTGACTGATCCACACAGGTACTCAGTTTGGGCTTGCTTGATCTCATATCAGCCTTCAGTACAGCCTGTCACAGGATTCTGCCTGAAAGGTTAAGTTGCTAGTGTGGTGTTTCCGGTGTTATACTTGAATGCCTTGCTCATTACCCTTTTAGTTGATCTTTGATGGTGATTTCTGTTATTAAGTCATATTCTTCATAATCACCTGACTGTGGACTGCCATGCTATTCTGTGATGGACCATCTACTGTTCATTATATACAAGTTGCGTAAGGGAGAATTTGTTCAAGAGAGATGTTTATACTACCATGGCCTAACTAGTGATGAATAGCTGTAACTCTTTCCCTCAGGATTCTGTTTGTTGTAAAGGTACTTGCGTATTATCGCAACCACATTCAGAAGGAACTGCAGAATCGACTTGCTTTCTAAGCCATTCTGCGGCTGAAAACAGTTGTCAGCCACAGAAGTGGCTTGCTTTCTAGATGTCCTGTGGCTGAAAACAGTTGTCAGCCTGTTTTGGGTAAACTGGTGTGGGTCACTGAAGTGCCAGGAAAGCAAATGAAGAAATGAAACAAATAACGGAAAGCAAGGCAGCACCTGTTACGTCACACTGATGTTTACAGGGTTGAGATTGTCTTGTGTTTGGCTAGAATAAGTAATGTTCAGTCCTGTCTGCATCGGCTGTAGGTAGATCTTGCCCTGGAAAATGTCATATTTTCACAAAAAAATTCCAGTTTGGCCATCTGAAAAGGCACAGCATTTAGGAGGCATTCTGACGTGACCTATATTTGCAAGCACAAGTGAAGAGTAAGCAGTCGTATATGGGAGGTGCGAATCACTGCCACATTCAATGCAAGCCCCAGTATAAATAGAGTTAAGTGGCCATGGCATTATTACACCGAAGAAATGTCCAAACTGTTTACATCCAGGGCAGTACTGACTATGGTTATGTACTGTATTGACAGAAAGACAATACCTGTGAAAAAGTTGTAGTCAGATGCAAACATAAAAACACACAACCATTTTGAAGACAGTTAGCCAATGTAATATGTACAGAAATGCCCATGGTCCCAGAAAAATTACAGTTCAGTGGCACACACTTCCCTAGACAGTTTCAGTACTTTCTGTCAACAGGAGAATGGCTTTGCAATGCGCTGCTTCTACAGTTCCGAATATGGTTGCGATAATACGCAAGTACCGTTGTAAATTCTCTGTTAGATGATCATAGATGATTTATTCTGGCCTTACATTACACGAACCCCCCCTTATATTAATGAGCAGCTTGTTCCATACCTCCTTTCTCATGCCTTCTGGTCTACCACCTTTGAGCTGCTGGTAGTTCTGTGGATGCAGCTGTAAACATTAGGTATATGCATGTTCCTTGCTTTTCAGGGCCCTCACCTTCAGAATCTGCTTCCTTGTGGCTTAAGAAGTCCCCCACAATGACTGATTTTAAGATGTCCTTTTTTTTTCTTTGTGCATTTCTTTTTTGTGCCTTATTATTTACTGACCATCATCTCATAGTTACCTTTTGGACAAGGTGAGAGACATTCCTAGCCTATTAGTTCCTCATGAAGCAAGAGAGATAACTTTGAGCCATCATCTTGGCAGTCATTAAGGCATTATTTTTGGTTATGCAGCTTAACCCCCACCACCTGGTAGTGTTGTACATTTCTGCATCACCACAGTGGGACTCATTATGCTCCTTATGAAGGTATGCCTGCTCCTTGACACCCCCCCACATAAGTTACCATACCAGGTTGGGCGTACACACCCATGTTTCTGTTCCCCTGTAGTCTCTTGTCAGTGGGAGTGGCCTACAACATTCCCTTGGAGTGCCAGGTTACCACAGGGGACAGGATCACAACAATCCTCACTCCCAGTAGGCTCGATGATGTAGGTCATGCATCTCTCATCTCAGGTCGTCTGGTCACCTAAAGGGCTGCATCACAGATCTGGGTATTTTAAGAGGTCCTGAAGTTATACCTCTTCAGTGTAGCTTTTTAATTCCGGTAATGGTTACTGTGACACTTTCTCCTTCATTTTATCACTGTTCCCTTTTATGCGTTATGTTCATTTGAATTGCTTGTATACATATATGATTCCATGGTACGTTTACAGTTCTAGGATATTGCACACTTAAGTGAACCTGAATTTGAAGTTATTTAGGGGGTACATGGGATCAGTATCCCTGCATGTTAGTGTGGAGGCTGTGGCCCTTGGAAACTAATTTCTGAAGTGCTTTTTGGTTTTACTTTAATTTTGAAAGAAGCTTTTCTATATTGGTGTGATGTTTTGTGACTTAAAATGGAGGTCAATTCATTTGTTATTTCAGTTTCATTTACATTGCTTTTGTACACTTTGGGTTTGTGACAACAGTTTTCAGCAGTAAAGTTCTGTTTAGCATAGGGTCAATCAGTGGGATATCTTAGATTGTCCTGGTCAGTTGGTATACCATAAGAACATCTGGCAGTTGTGCTATTTGCTCTTCTCTTTTATGTGCCCAGGATCTATAGCATTTGTCATGATCTCATGTTTTGGAAATTCATTGCACAGAAAAAGATATTAATTCCACGTAGAAGGTATGATAATAATTTTGCTAGCACTGCCAACAACGTTGAACCTTTCCTGTTACCTCAAGACTTACTCCTAAAAATGCCAAAAAAAAAAAGAAAGAAAAAGACTTAACCCCTGTTTGTTTACTGTAGAAATGTCCCCTCATTTCTCTCCATTTCTTTCCATTCTGCCAGCTAGTTTCCTGTCCACATAACTATTCTATACTCCAGTCCTTGTTTTCTTCTTGCGGCAGTGGGACAGATCCCTGGCTGTATTGTCAGTAATGCCAGTACAGATAACAAATTTTGGAGCTAGTGATGCCAGCTGAAGAGGGGTAAGCATAAGGTATTTTTGCTGGCTGATCCATTTGTGGGCGATGGATTGAAGGTGGAAGTTCTGCAGCTTGAATGACACGTGGTGGGGAACTATTAGCCCCAGCTGAAGTACAGCAGCATGCTAGAAGGCACTATGGGAAATAGGAAATACACCCTGGGGATTACTTCTGTGTCTCTGCTGGACAGTGGCACAGGAAAATAACTTTCTTGGGTGGCGTAAGCTATGGTACCTTGCTGGCTAGGCTTATGTAGGCCCTTGGGCCGATAGCCTAGTACCTACCTTTGAACCTATGTTTGCCCTGGGTGCATAGCACCATATTCGGGGCAACAGAATATGGAAACATGCATCTGCATTGAGACCCAGTATAGTTTGCATAACACTGCACTTGAAAGAAAAATCCAAGCCAACTGTAGAAGTTTGTGAGGTAATAACAGGCTCTTACCCTCATTGCCTGGTCATAATAGTGGGCTGCCAAAGGATTCCACTTCCTCCAGCCACAAATAGGTTGATGTGGGTGCTAATACAAGGCAGCATAGTAAAACAAATGGTTCAGTGGGATTTTGGAAATGTTTGAAGGTCAGGCTGTTAGTGGGAAAAAGTCCTCAACAGCTGCCTCTTTTGCATAGTGTTAGAGGCCTTTCTGAAGTCGGTAATCACTTCTACATTTATGCATCTTACTAGTGAATCCTGTTAAACAGCTAGATCAGTTTAATCTCAGAAGACATGTGCTGTAGAAAGCAACATCATCTCCTTTTTGTAAGAGAACTGGCTTTTAAGAAGTGAACCCTGCAGTATATTTTCTATAAAATTCACTATGATGGGATTTCGATGAACAGACCACTAAGTATATAGTACTCTTTAGCAAAGGCACCACTATTGTTATACTATAGTATTCCGATACAATTCTTTGTCTAAGGAGAGACTAGCACCCAGAAAGTTAGATATTCTGAACACTGCACCCTATCTGTAACAAAGATTCTTTAAGCTACTTTTCTGCATCGTTTCTCAGCCATCTCCATCCTTACATGCTGGTAGTATACACTGCTTCTTTTCTGTAAGTAAATAGGTGAAGACATCAATTACAAGTTCAGCTTCAGCTCAAGCATTCATGAGTTCCCACCAGTTTTTCCAGTAACCCACTATCTATCCTACTAATTCATTTTCACTTGCCAGTTTATTAACATTTATTTTGATTATCCTTTACCTTTTTTTCCCTCTGAGCCCATTTTAGCCTGGCAGGTGTCTTTGTTTCTTTCTGTTTGGCTTTTTCTCTGTCTTCTTCTCTTCCTTTTGCACTATATCTTGCTGTAATCACATTGCCTCTAGCTTTTATTAGATTAATTGTCTCCTTTTTATTAGTGATTTTAATAATGAATGGAGGAAATTACATTCAAAATGGAGGAAAACACATTCAGAAATTCATCAATTAAGCAGTAACTATATAATAAAACAGGAACAAACTTAAATAATATTAATGAAACCAAAAGGAGCAACTAGGCTGATGCAGAGCACAAGTAAAAATGAAAGGCAAAATCCTCAGGTTAAAATCCAAATGAAAGGCAAAATCCTCAGGTTAAAATCCAACTTTAATTCCACTGCAGGTCAGATAAGCGCTTTCACTCATTCATTTGAGCTTCATCAGATCATGTAACTACTACCCCAAGTGTTAGGACTGCAGCAATGTGGATCTTCGAACATCTACATTTATGGTAGGTACAAAACTGTACTTTACCTATTGACTTTTTTGCCTCTGAAGAGGAGAAACTCATTAATAACATTAAGAAACAACAGAAGAGAATTTTTTCTTGTTTCCCAAGTACTGTAATAGAACCACTATTTGAAAGCCTGTTGGATGGAATATCAGCCTCTTCTCCAACAGAAGAGAAGCAAGATAATTAGAGATTACAGAGATTTTAATTTAGGACAAATTAAACATGGACATTATAGTGCTACCATTAAACCTAATGACTATACTAGTGTTAGACAACTGAGTTCCGAACCTAGTACTGGTTCTGAAAATGTTAATGTTGTTAATAATGCTTGTGAAGCTGTGGATATTACTAACTGTGTACATAACAAACAAAATATAGCTAACATTAATAACACTACTACTTCCAATGATACTGATGATGTAATTACTATTTTACATAGTGAGAGTGGATCTAGCTCTATTAATACAAATAATAAAGAAGTTAGTCAGCCTACTACTGTGAATAATATTGCAGACAAAACTAACTTATACCCAGCAGTACATGTTGTGAAGGAGCAGATAAATAAGAGGTTGTCAGTAGATGCATAGTGAGATCCAAGTTACCTCACAAAGTACATACCACCATCACTACAGGAGAGACAGATCTAAATTATTAGAAGAGTATGTACCACATCAGACAATAAAGAAGATGTGGAAGAACAAAGTAAATTAGATACAGCTGAAATTTTGATACCAGCAGATTCTATGATACATAACATCTCAGGATATTTGTTGACTGAATGTGATGAGAAATTATTATGTAAAGGCCTAAACTTTATACCAAGTGCACACAGTAACTGGACACTGTAGTAGACATGAGACTTTAAATCTTATGCTTAAACTGCTATTTCATGATAAAACTGATAGTGAATTGACAGACAATAGACCACCAAAGTTTATAATCATCCGTTAGTTGAGGCATATTTGAAACTAACTGAGGATGATTTGTATGAATATTTTCTCTAAAGAAATATAGGAAGAATGGTAATTTGACTAGAGGGAGCAGACTAGCTTACTTAAACTTCAGTCATTACAGTCCATAACCATCAAACCAGCTGATAAAGGTGGTCGGATAGTAGTTATGGACACTAGCAAATATCATGATGCTATGATTAAACTCTTGGAAGATGATTTCTAAACAATATGTTATTAGATATGTTGAAAGGTGATATCTTGGATCACCCATAGTGTCTGGTCAGGGTTGATCACTGAAAACCTTTCTGTCTATGTTGAGAATTATATTAAATAAGAACAAAGTTGTACTGAAAGATTCCAAACAGTTTTTAACAGATTTGTATGACTGCTTAGGTGGCATTTGTGAAGTTGATAACTTGATTTTGTAACGTTTGACATCAAGTCCTTGTTACTGTGTTACCCAATAATATAGGCCTGATTTATATCACTGAGTATCTACAATATACATCAGTTAAAGTAGACCTCATTGTACATTTCCTTGAACTCATTTTGAATAACAATAATTTGAGAGTCTCTCTTTTTTTTAGAAATTTAAAAAACACATACTTTTTTTTTATTTTTAGATGGGATGATGTTTTGTTTTATGGAGAGGCAGTGTTGATGATTTGTTTGTGTTCCATACTATATTGAACAACCTCACTGGCTATTTAACCTTCAGTATGAATGGATGAGAACCTCTAGGCTAAATGCTCAAGATAAGGCTAGAAGAACGGGCTATATCTCACAGAGATTGAGTCCACCTCTTCTTAGATGTCAAACTTAGACTGAACAGAGCAGCCCCTTATTTTGGACCAGTTATTACTGGTGGATCAGACAATGGTAGAGATGAGAGATCAACTCATGTAAGGGTTTGTCCAGCAATCAAGAATATTATAAACACTGGCCTATTCTCTGTACTGATGACACCATCGTAAACTTGGAACAAATTAAATTTAAGGAGAATGTTATGTTATTCAAAATAAATGGTCAAGAGAACATCTTTACCACATTAGGAAGGCTTCAACATTATTTCCTATTTAGAGCTCTTGAGAATATTAAACCCAGATAGTTAGATTGAGAGCAGATGGAGGAATGTTTTAGATTTTATAATAAATGATGGAAACATATATGTTTTACCCTTGAAATAGATTTCTTTTGATATATATATTTATATAATGTTTTTATATATTTTTATATTCACTTTGTTTTTTTACATCTTAGCATGTTTATATGTGCATATATCTTTAAGCTTAGATTAACTCATGAATATGTGTGTATGTGTAGCCTGTGTACTTGAGGTCTTTTGTTATGATGATCGATGAAGCTCATCAACAACCAAATGAATGAGTGAAAGCCATTTCTACTTGTGACTCTGCATCAGCCTAGTTGCTCCTTTTGGTTTCATTAATAGTAACTATATAATGCAGCAATTCCTTTCATTTCTACCAGACACCCTTGAATCACCTTCATTTGTCTACTCTCCACTTTTCCCTCCATTTGTGTGTTACTGGGTACCTGGGCACCAGGGACGTCGGGAAGCGTACTCACTGTACGCACTTCAGTACAGGTTTTGTAATGGAGGGGTAGCAAACAGGCACTAGGACCCAGGGCATACCTCTCAACCATACTTGTTTTTTTTGCACTTCCACTCCCCTGTAATCGGCTGACCAGGACATTAATTTTCTTGTAATTAACAAAAAAAAAAAAAAGTTTTTTTTTTTTTTTAAGGGCGTTCCTCTTTAAGAATGCCCATTAAGCAACAATTGGAAAAAAAAACTCTGACGTCTTTAAGGAGGACCAATGTTTGCTTGTGTCGCACTAAAACTGAAAGCGCAAAATTTTAAAACTTCTGTTGCCTGACCCATGCAAACGGAAAGTACGAAATGCCTCCTGGTCTTAATCTTTTTCCCCGACTTTCTTGCAGGTAAGGAGATGCTGATATATGTTGCTGGGGGATTTTGTTTCCGCTCTGCTTATGCTGGGAATCGGGATCGTGTTTCTCTGGATATATGCTGCTGAAGAATTTTGTTTTATTTCCGCTCTGCGTATGTTGGGATCGTGTTTCTGTGAATATATGCTGCATAGGGAATTTTGTGGGAAAGTCACACAAGCATTCATCTCATGAATTAGGGAAACGGCAAGTAAAAAATCAGCTAAAGCAATGTAACACACTTTAGACTACAAATAAGGAAGGTCAGTGTAGACGAACCCATGTGTCGCAGGTTGGACAACACAATTCTGAGTACAGATACGAGACAGCACTGAATCACCTTCAGTTTCTGAGTATCAGGAGGAAATGGCTTAGTTTTTAACTTAAATTAAAATAGATAATATTGCACTGCTTTCACATTCTGAAATTAAGCATCTAGGCAGTTCAGTGGCTTAGAAATTTGTAAACTGTAAAACAATAATAATTTTGGTAATGCAGTTAATTAAGAAAAAGTTTTTTTTTTGTTTATATGTTTTTCTATATGGTTGCTTTTCAGAAAAAAAGCCTAGATCTGTGTTGTCTTTGGATAAAAAAAAAATTGAATACTGGTGAGGTCAGTGAAAGAAGAGTGTGTTTAAAACTCATTTACAAGACTGGGAGACATGACTCTGTCTTTTAAGAAGTTGTTCATTTATTTATAGAAAATAATTCTAGAAAAGTTATAAATTGTGTTTTAAGAAAATATTCTAAACAGGCTTGCACACTACTTAGGATTAAAGCTGTAAAACATAGAAAATCATATGCTGAAACAGTTTCCAATAATTGATTTGTGTCTATATGACTGGGTGCATTTTAAATTAAGCAACAATTTAGAAATGCATAATGTGTTCTAAAGGCTTTTGGCTATGCAGTAAAAACATTAAAACATTGTCTGGTTTAAACTGGATCAGAATCCTGACACAAAAATATCAAAAGAGGTAACGTAATTAGCAGTCTGGGCATTGAGCCTGGTGGACAGACAGATTTAGTCACAGCAGGTCAACTGGCATACATACAGTTCTCTATAGCATGTTTGCAACTTACTGAGTTGATGGTTGTTATGTCACTGTTGAAGACATCAGGAATGAGTATTATTGTTTGAGCCAGCTAGTTTTATGTAAAAATGTCCAGAAAACTGCTAACAAGTGAATTTACATAGTTTAATTTATTCAGTATTTGTTGCTCCATTAAGGACTATGCAGTTATGTCTGTTTAGCTTTAACTGAGACAGGAAGGGGAAAGGTTAATGCTGACCACCAGCAATTTTTAATAATACATCAAGTGAAGAGGTAGACTCAAGGGTGCCTGCAGGCAGGGGCAATTATCCTGATTTTTGCCTCATATTTTCAGTTTGTTTTTCATAAAATTGTTTGTTTCTGGCAAATCATTGAGGACCGAAGTCAGAAAATAATGGCAGACATTTCAGCTTTAGACTTCATATCTTTCAGAAAATGCATACTAATGCAAAACACGTTGTTCTATCCACTTTCTAAGGAGGACTAGCAGGTTGCTATGTACGGATTCAGAGTATGTCAGCACTTGACTGTTTTTATGTAAGGCGATTAGGTGCATATTTCACATGGTCTCCATTCTTTGATGGATTTATATGTTCAAAACACAAAGTGAGGCTGTTACTTGAACCCTGACCTGGCACAACACAAGGGGCTTATGTTTTTTTGTGAATGATTTTTATCAGCTGCATTGGATGGAACATTTGGTTGAGATTTTAAATATGCTAAATGTAAGTAATGTGATGGGCATCTTAAGTTAACTTTTACAATGATAAGTCATCATCATGCTTTCAAAAGTGGTCTTTTTATAAACAAGGTGGACTGGGAATTATGGTTAATAGTGGAATCCTGTGGAGAAATGCACCATCTTCCAAAGTGAGACAAGTGTGTGAATTTCATTGATGTAGCATACACTTTGATGTTTTTGACTTGCAAACATGTGAGATGAAATTCAGATGTTTTTGGTGAATGTTGCTTGTTTTGAGGACGATTAAAGAAAACATCAGAATCTATGTGAAAACTAAATACAGCCTCAGTTCTTTTCAGGAGCTGTGAGTACAGCTTTGTAGCATGCTCACTTTTGTAAGTGTAAGAAAGTGAAGTATTCAAGAGATGTGTACGACATTTAAACTATACCTCTGGATTATTTTAGGTTATGTGGTGGGGATGGTGTTTCTTATGCAGGGGGGTTTATACTCTGTAGAACCACTGACTCTATTAAAGTGCCAAGTCCCAAATGGGAAAAATACTTGGTTAATAAGTAATTGTTGTTTAATAAGTAATCATCATAATTAATAATAGTATTTTAGTTTTTTGCACAATTTCAAAGTTTGATGCAGTTTCATATGCTAATATAAATAAAACACTATTGTTCTGGTTATATTTCATGTTTAATATTTTGTCTGTTCTTCAATTTGCTTTTGAATGTTGGCATCCAACAATCCCATCGGATTGGGTGGGGTTGCATAATTATGTATGCAAATTTTATGTTAATCAGCGTACAGATTTGTATCTATTTTTCATGGGCCTTTATCCAGATTTTTGATGTTTCCAGGTTGAGAGGTATGCTGTTGAGTTATTTGCAGATTGTAGTAGTTTTGCTGGGTGAGAGGCTGTATGCATTTTAGTTATAAATATACTAAAGGGTAAAGGTTCTAATGTTATTTATTATGATGTTGACAGCTCCTCGGCTCAACATACACACTGACGTAACTTGTAAATCAATTGATTGTATTGTTGGGCATAGTTCCTTAAGTTTAAGAAAGAGCAGGGGGTATAAAACTCTCTCATGTGCTTTGGATAAGTAAAAATATGAATGCTACCATTTTACCTTGATTTTTTTTCTGTAACAAACATACTTTATGAAAGTAAGTAATGCTGTTCCTGTGCTATGGCCTGGCCTAAAATTATGACGTGTTGTGAAAAGTAACTTGTTCTTTGCAAGGTGGTTGATCAGATGTATGTGATCATATTTTTAAGTGTTTTAGATAGATAGGACAAGATGGCTATAAGTTTGTAGTTTGCCAATTGATGTGATTTACCACGTTTATCTAAGGGGAAAGCATTGGATTGTTTTTAGACTACAGGGATAATTCCTCTACTGGAGAAGCACTACATTTTTTAAAATATTTTGAGTTTTCTTTTCCTCTGTAAACTGACACGCTGATAGGTAACAGTGGAGGATTCTAACTGCACTTGTAATATCTATTACATAACAGTCTCTCTCTCAGCAAACTTACAAATATTTAAGTACTGGAGTATAAGTGTGAGTTCATTTGTGTATATGTGTGCTTCTTGCAAGAAAAAAGATCTGATAAATTAATATTAGTTAACTTTAATTTCAAGGCATTGTAAGTTTGTCTTCCCTTTTCATAATCCATCTCTGACTTAGCACCTTCAGGTCAGATGTAGTCTCATCTCCTGCTCATATTTCATTATACCCTAAACTTCTATGAGATATCAGCTGTTTTATAGTATTATACAACCATACCTATACCTTGCAACACAATCATTAACATTATCATTGTTTATAAGTGTAACACTGATTGCATAATGTTTATTTAGATTTGGCTTTCCTATACATGGTCAAAGTGAAATAGCTGGAGCCTTGGTAGCTTTCAGAAAAAAAAAAGATGCCGCTTTTCCTCTAGGAAATCATTCCCAGTGCAATTTCTAATTGTGGTCCAGCAATGATTCACTTTTTTAGGGAGATTTCTCCTTTCTTCACATTGGTGCAGACATAGATTTAGTACAAATAAGGGTATAAAGGGGTGCTTACTCCTCTCCAAAATCAAGAAAACAATTGAGTCTCTTTCCCATTAGCTTTTTTGTGATTTTATTTATTTCTACTGTAGTTCTACTACAAGACCCTTTAATCTAGTTGGGACAACCAGGAAAGAAAAGAGCAATTAGCTTGAAATGCAAGCCAGCTAGCAATGACTGACACAGGAAGGAGCAAGAAGCAGTTTCTTGGGGTCGAGGGTTTGCTTCTCTCAGTATCCACTAAAATGGATTGCACTCATGAGGAGTCATCTGGATTCAGTTGCACTGTGGTAAAGTTAGCCATAATTTAAACATGGTAAGCTACTTTATGTGCTTTTCCACACTTGAACTGAAATATCCATTTTTATTTTATTGCTTTATCATATAAATGATTAGCATCCTGGCATGTATTTTTAAGGGATGGGAGAGAGAGCAGCATTGTGAAGGGGATGTTGCTTGAAGAACGATTTGTAAGGGGGTGTGGGCGGAGATCAATGTGTTGATGTGGGTGTGGTTTGGTGGGGGGGGGGGTAGTAGACTGCGAGCTGTGAGTACAAATGTTAAAATCCTGGCTACACTCCTGCTGGGCACCATACTCTCTTAATGTATTAACATACCGTTTTTCAGATTTCCCCTTCCAGCAGCCCTTCTTCTCCTTCTCTGTCTTCCTTCCTCTGTCCTGTGATGTCTTACTGATTCCATGTCATATAACCACTTTGCTGTTTCTTTTTTGTTATGTAGCACCCAGACCTTGTAGCCTTTTCTTATACTGTATCTCTTACTCTTCCCCCCACAATTTAACAACTACTGCATGCATGTTCTGCAACAGCTGAATATTGTTTTCTGTGATATGGCATGCAGAAGCAGGAACAGTATGCCAGATGTGGCCTCGTATCCTCGTGGATCTTTCTTTCATTTTTCTTCCTTTGCCTTTTATTTGACTTTGCAAGTCTGCTGCTTTGATCATTAGTCAAATGCTTGATGTATTATCCGTTCTTTTCTTGCTTTATTGTTAATGGGCTAAACTCACTAAGCATAATGATCACTTTCTGGTTAAGTGACTTGCTTAGAACCACAAAGTTAGGACTTGACGATTGGGTAATCCAAGGCAAGACTGCAAGATGAAGCCTATTAGCAGTTTATAATCTTAACACTTTGAGCTAAATTGCCAGACTTACTTGAATTCTGCCCCCTGTCTAATCCTAGTTATTAACATTTTAGTGTAGATGCACTGGTCTGCCAGAAGGGCATTTAAGAGCGGACAGATGACACTCAAAACTGGAGTAGAGAGGTAGCCCCACAGACCAGGAAAATCTTCACTGGAGTAGTACAGATCCAAACCATCCCATGCAGTAGTTTAACTTGTGTTTGTAATAAATAATAAATAAAAAGATTATCTGCTGTTCACACACTAATGGAATACAATTATTTCACTTTGTTCAGTAGTTCTAGCTACTCAAAATATTTGAATCCTTATGCTAATATGATAGGCAGCATTAGCAATATTGCCTTTGTCGTGGTTAATGTAAGCTTTTCTTGTGACTTTTATGAGTCGTTTTGATTTCTCTGACCACTATCCCAGCTAGTGCCTCATACATTAGCAAATATGAAATAATACGGAAATCTCTAGTGAGTGTTTAAAATATATTTCTGGGTACCTTAGTAATTCTTTACTGACAGAAATTTGTAGTTATTCCCTAGCAGCCAAAAGCTGTATTAATGCTGATATTAAAATATTTCTGTAGCCTAGCAGCATGTCCTAGAAGGAGCAGATGGGGCTGTATACAGTTAAAGGGTACTATAATTCATTAGAAATAAAGGTTTGCATTTGCAAAATGTAAGACGGGCTCAAAAGCACATTATACTATAATTATTTCTAGTCAGAAGTTATAATTGTGATGAAAATTAAACCCTGACCTCGATATAGAAGTTTAAAGAATCCTGCAGCGGAGTAAAATGCAAGAATGAGAGGCTTAGTAATTTGCTGTACTGAACAAGATTTTTTTTTTATAAAGCTAAGAGCATTCATAGCAGGTCTTACTGTGGTGAAACGAGCAGAGTTTTCATTGTAATTTAAGGGGATACATTTGGCCCAGATATTACAGAACATCATTAGCAGTATACTTTAATGAGGCGAGGAATGTCACAGAACATTAAATACATGTCTTTCTGCTACAGAAATCTGTGTATTATCTTTCTGTATTAAATTAGATTTACATAGAATTTGCCGGCTGATGTTGCCAGGGTTACAAAGCAAAATTTGATTCTTTTTGGAATAATTTTGTAGTAGTTTTTGAGACTGTAGGAGAATGACAAAAGGGTAGATTATGTGACGAGAATGTTCATTTTGATTTTGTGTGTAAGCTGTGATCTTCAGTTATAATTCTTTTCCTCCGCATATTTTTGGAATTATACATGAAATTCTTCCTAACTGAGTATTTCATAACATCAGACATTTGACTTTTTACTTCTTAGCTGCTGGTGTTTATTGGCAGAACAGTGTCCATTAATTGTTTTCCACACCAAATGAGTGAGTATGCTTAGCCATCAGTATGGACAAGCGTATGCCAATCCTAATAGTTAGTATAATTTAAAGTGCATTGCATACAGATTCATTTTGGACAGTGATACATATTTATGCACTTTAAAGTGGAATACTGAGTACAGAGCTGAATCCCCATCGATGTGGTATCAAGCTGCACTCCTTAATTTGCAGTGCATGCATGTATGAGTGTGCATATGTGTGTGTGTGTGTGTGTGTGGGTGGGTGTGGGTGGTACTGGGAAAAAAATGCACATTTCCAGATCTGTAACATTCTAACACTACTGCCTATCACAGATCTTGCAACAGAATAGAATAATGGAGGAATCCATGGTCTGTCTTTCCACTTAATTCACTTCCTTTTTTTTCCCACCTTATATTACATTTTTCTGAGTCCTCTTTACCTGACCATCAACCTCAGCAAGTCTTCCCATGGACCTGTTGATTACCCCTGTGCTTGTTCCATTGATGAACACCCAGACTAGCATACGTGGATGTAAGTGCCTCTTTAATGTTCCAAGACAAATATGTTTTTTGGCACCTACCCTTTCTGCAGCCATCACATGAGAATGAGAGTCTGGAAGCCCAGTGAACTGTGTCATCTTCCATTGCTAGATCACATCACATTTTTCTTTTTTTTTTCAGTTACAAAATGGCCTGTTTGTCTAGGATGACTGCCTATAAAGACTGGTGCCTCCCCTGGTCCCCATCACCCTTCTGACTGCTCAACTTACCCTTCCCAGATCATGGCCACCCACCTGGCCACAGCTGACAAACACAGAGGTAGAAAAGAGAAGATTTCCTGACCCTGCATCAGCTGTATCTGACCTCAGTTTTTTTATAATTCTTAAACGAGATTGCAGAATAAGAGGTGCAATGACATGTACACATTCTTTTTAGGTCTCCAGTATTTAACTTGTTGACATTTGCTTTCTGCTCTGTGCATATGACTATGCCTTAAAACCCCATGCCCCCCCTCCAGAGATAGGCGAGCTGGCCATTGGTCAATCAAGTCTATTGCCAACAGCACTTGAGCTTCCCATATCACTAGTTAATCCCAGTTGATCAACATCACAGAGGATTTCTGCCTCTGTGCCAACAGGCTGGCCTAACATACGTTTTTCAATTGCAGGTCTGCCCCTCCACCTGCTTCCCATCTGGCATATTGCAGGCCTTGTTATGCTCAGCCTGGACTGAGTGCACACTTCTACACACCTGTGGGTGTGCCACAGTGCATGCAGCCCTTTGCTTTACTAATATGCCTTGATCCCGGTTTATGCAGCTGAACTTCCTGCCTTCCTCTGAAGGATATTCATCTGATGAAATCCAGCTAACTCCTTTCCCCCAATGTAGATAATTCAAATCTGTTTGATCATTAAATTCCTCTCCAGCCACACAAATAGCAATATATTTGTCCGAGGGCAGGAAAAGGCATTTAGATTTTCTAGTGTACACTTCAGTTGTTTTTAGTATTGTACCTACCTTTCTTCCCCTTCATCCTGTCTGCACATCTCCTTTGCCCTCTTGAATACCTTCATGTATTCCCTCTCCATCAGTCATTGTTAAAATCCATTCCACAGACCCACGACCTACTGTCTTTGCCCTTTTCTCTCTCCATTTCATGCCAAACCCTTCAGATCTCTAAAGTGTGACCTTATGCACCCACATTTCCCAGCCTGATGTCCTTTCCCTAATAATCACCAGAACTTCACACAGTACTCAAGATATGGACAAGAAGTGTGGGCAGATTGCTTCTGATTTCCGTTCCTGTGAGAACATACCCCCCAGCATTTTGCTTTAGAAGCTGTCTTATTCTGCATGTATTGGTCCAACCCAGATGCAATGAATATTCTCAGATAGTTTTCATCCTTTGTCAGTTACACTCCCCAAACCTGATACTTGACTCCAGAGTTGCTGTTTCCCCAAGTGTGATACTTTGCCTTTATCTGAGTGAATGTGAACATCAACAACCATTTTCTCACACTTGTCAGCTTTTCAAGGTCCTTCCTTAAAATGTCTTTTGTCCTGGGTTGTTGCAGCTAATTTTCTGCCATCAGTGAAAATGTTGTTCTTGCTTTCTTACTCCGTTAACCACTTTCCTTACTCTTGATGTTATTCCTGTAGTCACAGCTCTGTGTTGCTCTTTTCTACCATGCACAGTCCAGCTCCTCAGACCTGCCTGCAACCAATTATATCAGGAATTGCATTTGTTGAAACTGAATCCTGTGTCTCATTATGACAGGAACTGAATAAATAAATGTCAATAAGATACAGTAAAAATGTATTCTGGGGAGTGGGAGGATTCTCCCCTATAGTCCTTTATTATGTGCTGTTAATTTCAAGATTATACTTTTTTTTTTTATTTTTGAGGACCCACATGACCATCAGGCCTTCCTGTTGACCACTCTGTTCATGATTTTTTTTTTGGGACAAAAACACATCAGCCCATTCATTCCTCTTGCATATGAGTGTCGCCTGTCAAGAGTGGCGCTGTTACTCTCACTGTAGGAACACTGCTTTTTAAATCATGTGCCTATAACTCCTTGCTGCATCTGTGACTAACATCAGTGCTTTGCAAATGTTAGGTGTCTCCATGTGACCACATGTGCAGTTTCTAGTTCACAGAGCTGTGCACCAGAGGGTGCGATGCAAATGTAGCCACCCTGTCTTTGACCTAAATCATGATACCCCCCCCTCTAAGATGGACAGTTCGGCACTTGACACTCATTACCCACCTATGTTAAGCCAGCTTGTTCAGCACCAGGATTGCTTTGAACCCAGGTCATCTAAATAATCATTCAGAACATTATCCTTCTTTACTAATGGAGCTGACCTTGTCCTTTCACTTGAGTAAAGTACAAAGTTGTCCAATGTTGAATCTGGTGTCAGTGAGACATTAGTAAAATGCTTAGATGAAAACGATGTTTTCCCAGCAGCTGAAGATGTACATCTGGATCAAAAGCCTTGTCTGGAAAGAAGTAGACCACTTTTTCTTTGCAACCCAGTTATAAAAACATGGACCATGTCAACTGACATCTCTTTCTGGCTATGAACCTGTGTCAGTTGTCCTAGAGGTTGAAGTCCTTAGGATTCTCAAAGATTTCCCTGCCACTGACTTTTGGTAAACATACATGCAGTTTCCTGTATTTTTAAAACTTCTCTCTTGTACAAGGATGCCATTATTTTCCACTTCCAGATTATAGGTCAGTGATTTGTGGAAGAGTTCTATTAGGGCATGTAGCAACACACTAGAACATCTGGAGTTAGCCCATATGATCTCTGTGCCTTTTCTTATTTTAGAGCAGTCAGTTGCCTTTAACCATTCTGCCTACAGATCATATTTTGTATATTGCCCTCCCTGCCAGTACTTTACCTCTGTGTCTAAAAGTATCCTGTCTCCCTTTCCTTCATGATAACTGAAATTATGTATTTATTCATTGCGTTTGTGTCACATTTTCTTCCTTTGCCTCATTCCTCTGTAATGTTGCCAGTAACTTTGCAGAAGGAACCACAATGTGCAGAATAGTTGCTAGCCACTCTTATTGTGGCTGGTTTACCAACATTTGTTTGTAATTTGTGAATCCACAGTGGTTTCATTAAATTAACATACCACATAAAGACAGGAATACTGCTGTTGTCAGTCATATGATCACCATCTGGGAACGGTTGTCCTTTCATTATATTTGTGCAGCTACAGAGTTAGTATATTTACATAAGAGATTAGGGGTGCACCATCCATAAAGTGGTAGAGGAGGAGCTTATACCCTTTAAAAATACTGTTTTACTGTTTTTTATTGGTGGAAATTGTCTCTGTTTTGTGTGTTAAAGTGTTGGTTGATGCAGATCAAGAATAATGGTGTTACCTGATGGAATTTACTGCTCCGTTAAAAATAGCAAGACAGGAATGTCCAATCTGAATACTGTAGATGGAGTTAGAAAAGTTCTTTTTTTCTGAACTAATGAGCAGACAGAGCTTAACTTATCCTTTGACTTGCACAGTATAATATATTACAGAGTTATTACACTTGCACCTTCCTTTGCTGTAACCCAATAATCTGTATGTATATTCTGGGAAATGTACTTGCATTGTATAACTATTAGTTGCATCACAGACGATATTCACAAAGTATTGTATAATGTAATATTTATACTTTGTAGTCTGTCTCTTGCTGTGGGCACATCAGTAAATAAAATACTTAAGTTTCTTGGCTCCATTATTTAAAGTTGTTCAGTAATCATTTTCTCCAATTTGCCAGGGGGGATCCGGTTTAAATAGTGAGATAAAATATGTCACCTTGTGTGCCAGCACTTACAGCTAGTGTTAGCCCTGATGGTTGGGACTGTTAATCTGCCTCCTTGCATCCCATCATTTATAGATGCTTTTGAACAGTCAGACAGTTTGAGATTATCCAGAAAGAAATGCCACAACCAGATGCAGTAAATTAAGTAAGAAGGAAGCTTTATTTTAACTAAATTGCAAGCAGGGCATAAATGATCATCCAACTTGCACAACATAACATATTACACAATTATTACAGTTTATCCTTGCTAGGCTAGAACCTAATAATTTATAAATGTATGCTGGGTTCTTTACTTGCATTACATCAGTCTTAATTGCTTTGCACACAGTAAATACTGTATTAAATGATGATGCATGTTTTATACTCTGCCTCTTCTGTCTCTTACTGCCTACAGCAAGTAACAATCTATTTAAATTGTCTAGTTTCATCATTCAAGGCCTTTTGTTAATATTTTATCCCAGTCTGCCAGCAAAGATCTAGTTTACCTAGTGAGATAAAAGCTGGCATCTTTTGTGTCAGCATGTATAGCTACTATTAGCATGCATGGTTGGCACCCTATCCTTAAGAATTACATCCCATCGTTTATAGACCCTTTGAAAAATTAGACTGTGAGAATTTTACATTGATATAGCACTCTATCAAAAGAATGCTCCAAAGAAGATGCTTATTAGGCAGTAGGTACATTGGCATTCTTATTTTGAAACGAAAAACAGCCCACATCAACATTTTCCTGATTCTTGGGCACTAATCTGTAGAGAATGGCAAAATGATTTCTTGGTGGTCTTAAAATGGTAGTAGCACTTTATGTTGCCTATGTGTTTCTGGTAAAATTTCATAGGTTCATAGGTAGGTACTAGTCTATTGGCCCTAGGGCTTATATAAGCCTAGCCAAAAAGTTGCCCTTGCTTTCGCCACCCAAGAAAATTATTTTCCTGTTCCCCGGGGTGAATTTCCTAGCTTCCATCCAATCATCAAGATTTTTCTTGAAGAGTGCTAATGAGGAGCTTTGTTTGATATAGATAAGTAGTTTGTTCCAGAGTATGGGAAGTCTCTGGGACAGGAATCTATCCCTCCAGCATGTTCTGTTTATTGTGGTGACAAGGGTTAGGTCCCTAGAGCATGTAGCTCTGAGGGATTGGGATTTCTTTAAGTGGAGCATGTTCTACAGCTCTGGGTTTGACATAGCTTTGTATGTTAGGCAGAGATCGCCTCTGAGTAGGTGATATGCGACGGAGTAAAGCTGGAGTTTTTTGAGACGATCTGCATATGGCATCTGTTTGAGGCCAGTAATCCTCTTTGTGAGGTATTTCTGTGGTCTTTTTAGTTGTTGTAAATGTCTTGTGAGTTACATACCAAAAGGGGTGTTGTACGCTATAATGGGTCTAATGAGTAACAAGTAGAGGGGAACAATGATCTCTTTTTTCCTGGATGAGAAACCTTTTGTGTTGAGGTGTGCCACATAGAAGGATTTCCTGACTACTGTGGCAACATGGTTATCAAAGGAGAGACTACTGTCCACCTGTGTCCCAAGGTCTCTTATCACACTTTCGGTGTTAAGTAGAATACTGCCTATGTGGTAGTTCACGGGTACGGAGTTTTTACCAAAAGGGGTGACAGTGCACTTTTTGGCATTGAGATTGAGAGCATGGCTTTGACAACAGGCATCTGTCTCAGTGAGGCCCTTTTGGCTCCTAGTTTGCAGTCATCTGCAAACTTAGCCTGTATTTCTGAGAAGTAGATACCAAACAGGAGAGGACCCAGGACTGAACCCTGTGGTACTCCACTTGTCACTGGTCTGAAGTTGGATTTGGAGTCTGCTACTTTCACGGTGTGAGTTCTGTCAGTGAGACAGTTGGCAACCCATACTGTGACATAGGGATTTATACCTAGTGAACTGAGTTTATCTATATTTCCAGAGTGGGGCATGGTGTCGAAGGCCTTGTTGAGATCTAGATAGGCTGTGTGAACCACCTTACCCTCATCTACAGCTTTGGTGACCGCTATAAAGAAGTATTTCAGGTTTAGGAGACATGATCTGCCTTTTACAAGCCCGAACTGGGTGGGGTCCAGAGTTTGGAGATTACCACTGTCATTTTTTATAAGTTCCATAATACGTTCCATAGCCTTGCAGACCAGGCTCGTCAGGCTAATGGGGTGGTAGTTCCCTGGGTCTGTGATGTCTCCTCTTTTGTGGAATGGGATAACCTTCGCTGTACACCATTTAGTGGGCACAAAGCCTGAGGTGAGGCTATGATTGAGCATGGTACTTAGGTGGGGTGCCAGTTCGTTCTGTAGTTCATGTAGAACGCAGCCTGTGATGTTGTCAGGTCCCATGGATGCTGTGTTCTTGGCTTTAGAGAGAGTGTTTTTTACCTGTGCAGCCATGATTACAGGAACTTTGCATTCTTCCAGTATAGAGGGGGGTAAAGTTAGCACTGAACCTATCTGCCAGGATGTTGGCAATATCGGTTGGTTCTGTATATTTAGTGGCATTGTGCTGTAACTTAGAGCAGATCTGAGTGTTGCCATTGAGATTCTTGAAATAGCTATAGAATGCTTTGTGGTTGTCTTTAGAATCAGTGGCAATTTTGTTTTCTTAACTAGCTTTGGAGGATTTTATGAGGGATCTCAGCTTTTTACTGAAGCTGACCAGGGATTTCTTCCAGTCATGGTAATTTGCTTTTTTCTGCAACAGTTTCTTTCTTCTGTTGTAGAGTTTGTTTATGGCAGGGGACCACCCAATTGGCTTCCTTTTTTTGGAGGATAGTATCCTGGTTCTGTTAGGGATTGCACGATTCATGCACTCGTGTAAGTGCTTATAAAGTGCATTTGTGTAGGATTCAGTAGTCGTACCTCTGTTGTCCATCTGCATGGGTGTTGTGAAGTTTGCCACTTCTGTCTTAAGAAGCATGAAGTTGGCTTTGGAGAAATTTTTTACAGTGGTTTCCCTAATGGGGGGTGGGGGCGGGATGTGGATGTCTAGGCTGATTAGTTTCTGGTTGGATCTGACCAGTGAGGAATTGACCTCTGGTGTGGAGCACTGGTTGCCCATGTTAGTAATGACCAGGTCTAGGATTTTGCTGCCCCTGGTGGGGGTGTGGATGAGTTGATCCAAGGTGTTGGAATTTATGAATTCCAGAAAATGTTGGGCAAAAGAGTTGGTACATGAGTAGTTTTCTCAGTTAATGGTGGAGTAGTTGAAATCGCCCATTATTAGGGTGTTAGGTTGTACCCTAATATTTTCCAATGTATCAAGAAATGAGGAGTGGGAATCCTGTGGCATGGTGGGGGATCTGTAGCAAGCTACAATTTGGATTGTGGTCTTGCCCAGAGTTAGTTGCACTTGGATAATCTCAGATGCATTATGCTGAGCAACTAGCCTGGATATGTGGATATCCTTAATGAATATGGACATGCCTCTGCCTTTAGTGTTTCGGTCCAGATTAAGTGTCCGAAAGGTATGGTATGAATTATAGCAGGGGTGCTCTCTGAAGCCTTGAACCAGGTCTCTCTCACTGCACAGATGTCAGTGTTCTCCATTTTAAGGAGTGCCTCGAGTGAGTGCATTTTGAGGTTTAGACTTCTGGCATTGAGTAGCATTATCCCCAGATATTGCTTGCTTGTACCTGTTAGGGTGGTGAGTTGTCATTTGAACCTTGCCGAAAAAAGGCACTATAGGGTTGGCAAGAGCCTTAACCAGTATCCGGAATCCCGAGGGTGACAGGTGCAGGCCATCTCTGGCAAAGCATCGTGGTCTGTCGATCATGTTACCCCCCAGGCAGACAGATACTGGAGCCCCTTAGAATGACATCAGTAGCTTAGCCAATTGCTGAAGTCAATCATTTTGTCCTTGTACTGTGGTATCATTCTGGGTAATGGCAGGATGCTAGTCAGGGTCATATCTGACTGGGCTACAAGATCAGACAGCTCCTTCATGTCTCTTTTCACGTAGTCTAGGGAAGTATGTCTTAAGTCATTCACACCAACATGGACAATGACAGAGTTATATTTGTACTTGTTGTGGAGTGACCTGAGTGTGTGCATTATGTGGTGGACCCTGGGACCCGACAGGCAGCTGACAGTAACTTTCTCCTTGTTTAGCCTGGTGAGTGGAACATCAGTGTGCCTGACTATAGAGTCACCTATGACTAGAATGTTGGGTAAGTTGTTTTGCCTTATGGGCTGTGGTTGAGTGGCATACTGAGTATGTGGGCTATGTGTCATTTGTGTTGTGTTGGGAGGGGCGGAGGTTGCTTATGTTTCTGCTTTGTAGGTCCTTGTTGCTTGGGCAGATTTTTATTGAGAGCCTCCGTGAATGTAGGTGTGTGTGTTGTGTTTCTATGTGTGTGTTTTGGTGTGTGTGTTGTGTTTCTATGTGTGTGTTTTGGTGGTGTAGGTTTTGAGGGACTATGTGATGAGTGTGGTGTGGTGCAAGTGTTTACCCTCTCCTTTTGACTGTCTAGTCCAGTCCTGGGTGAAGAGAGCTTTGCTTCCAGTTTGGCTATATAAGTGCATCTCTCACAGGTTGTAATGTTGGGTGGTAGGAGGAGAGGGTTGTCTGTGTACATGAGGCAATTGCTGCATTGCCCCAAGATGTCCAGATTCATCAGGTAGACAGGAGAAAATACCAGGAGCTTGACCCTTAGACATGCCTGGATAGGTGCTTATTTATTAAGTACTAAAAACTGTTTTCCTCTAGGCAAGTGAGGAAAGTTGAGTGCTGAAGTAATTTGTAGCTTATTTAGTGCTTACAGTGAGTTCTGAACAAGTGCTGAGCTCAAAGAAACAGATTTGAGTGCTAAAACTAAAAAACTGGCTAGTTCTAAGGGGAAAATTTGAAGAGCAGACTTTATGGCGCTGGGAATAGTTTTAACCCTAGCTAATTTCAATTATGTTAAGTGCTTCATTCACTTTGTTTAAGAATGGTGCATACAGTTATTTTATACAATAATACTGTTGCTTAGTTAGCCTCTCTACATGAATAGGCTAAATTAGTAATTAAACTGCATAAGCCATCTTTCAGATAACCTTCTGGCCTTAATTACAGTGCCTTACTCTACCACAAATAAATGCTCATGTTTTATTTTTCATTGTTTATAGATTTCTCTATTATTTTGCACTGGTTTTGATTTCATCTGTAATGGATTCACTGTACAGACAGTCTTTTTTGTTCTTTCCTGTCTTCTGTGATATTTCTAACATTCTTACGCAGCCTAGCTATTTATGGGTTCCATTTTTCCTTTTGACTAATAACCTAAGTAAGTCTTGTTTTCCTTTCTGACTTCATCTGCCAACTCCTTTTTGATTTGCAGTTTTGTTGGCTTCACCTACGTTGTTATTATTCTGCTTGGCATTTTATACTTCATCTCCCCACATTCAGTCTACTTGTGCCGACACATTTTTATCATAGTTACTACTCTCATTTTCCTTAATAAACATGCCGATCATCTCCTTGTAATCTCTTTTTGTGACTTCCTTAAGCTCTTGTTCCTAGCACTGAGTGCTCCATCCTGACACAGTTCCATATCTTGTTCATCTCCACTGACTTGTCAGCAGAAGAGAAGATGTAATGTGATCCTATCTCGCCTACATTCTCTACAGATGGGTTCGGAGCCGATCCTCGGCTCCGACTCGGCCGCTATACAATAGAACGCAGTCTCTTATTGGCTGAGTTACCTCGTATCCCAGGATGCACCACTACTGCTTCCCCAGATCTCGTTTGCCGCTTCTACGGCATAGACGTGGTCTCGGACTTGGCTGAGCTAAGTGCCTCTTAGTAAAGTTATTTCTGTCTAGTTTTTGCTAAAACTCACCCAAAAGCTGTTTTAACAGCTACTTATTGTGTGTGACTGTGTATTTTAAGTTTTTTGTGGTAAAATTGTATTTTTTGTGGTAAGCGATCCTGCTTAAGTTAGAGGGGCCTTGCCCTATCCTAGGCGTTTTAGTTAGAGTCTAGGCTGTCTTTTGTGGTAGTCTTTGAAGTTTAGTTTTTGAAGTTTAGTGTGTTGATAGCCATGTCGAAGGAACATAGACCATCAGGTTTTAAAAAATGTTCCAAATGTAGTTATAAAATGTCCATTACGGACGACCATTCTTTGTGTGTTTACTGTCTGGGCCCGAAACACCTCCAGGAATCCTGTAGCGTTTGCCACGCTTTTTCCTCTCGCGTCCTCCAAGAGAGGAAAAATAAGTTGATTTTGAAAGGGCTTATTACCCCTTCCTTTGAGGAAGCCCTATCTTCTTCTTCTTCCCCTTCGAGGAAGAAAAAAGCTTCGGCTCCGACCAGCCCGTCGGATCCAGCAGCTAAAAAGTCACAGCAGGCTTCTCCGTTGGCTCCATGGACTTCGGAGCCGAGGGCAGAACGGTCTGCCTCGATGTCTCCAGCCTCGACTCCTCTGGCTTCGGAGTCGAGAGCTCGGGTGTCGAGAGGCGAGTCATCTCCATCGGCTCCACTACCTTCGGAGCCGATGAGGGTTGCCCGCTCAGACTCTTCCCCTTCGGTGCCGAAGTCCCCATCGGCTCCAAGGGAAATTGCAGTGGTAGTGGAATCTCCCTCGGCGCCGATACTTCTCGATCCCATACGGAGCCCGTCCCCCAGTCTTCGAGCGGCGGAGAAGTCGACTCGGACCCGGTCGGTCTCTTCTCGGTAGTCGAGGATGTCTGATTCGGATGTAGACAGGGTGCTTCAAAGGCTTTTTTAGTCTCCGGTCTTTGCAAAATTGATCTTGGCTCCAGCCCAGTCGGCTCCGGAGCCAATTTCCCACCCGGCTATCTTGGTTCCTCCTCCAACAGCTTCGGTGCCGTTGGAGTCAGTGTTGGTGGAGCTGGTGGAGGTTGTCGGGTCGGCTCCGACCCTAACTCCAACCACGCCCTTTGGGTCAGGGTTCGGTACGCGGACCTCATCTGTCGGCCCCTGGGGGGATGCTTCGGGACCGATCCTTTCGGTTCTGAGTCTCCCTCTCGGTGCGTCGGCTGTGGGAGTTCCGACTGCTGTTGTGGCCTTGGGGGTTGAACCATCCCAGGACTCTGGGGGTCCCGCCTTCAAGGCCATGAGGAGTGCCTTGGCCAAATCCTTTCTGGCCACTTCTACCATCTCACCACCACCTTCCCTTGGCATGGAGACTGGCTCCTTTGCAATCCCCCTGTCTCATGACAGCGGAGCCCTTGGGCCTGAGGTTACCCCCATTGGGGGTTCCCTTCTTCTTGGAGGTCCCTCCGAAACGCTTTCGGATGAACCTCCTAGGAAGAAACAGTGCAAGAGGAAGCACGTCGACTCCCCTGATGAGTCTCTCATCTCGGATACCGACCTCGATGATGCGGAGGGGTCCCCCAAGTCATCCTCGGATGATGTATCCTTTGCGGACATCTTGGAGATCCTTAAACAACGAGGCGACTGGCAGTCCAAACCCCCTTCTGCTGAGGAGTCGGTTTTCCTCAAGGCCTTCGGGGCTCAGCCCTCCACCTCCTGGGTGTCTCCACCCTTTGATGAGCTTCTGGATTTGATCTCTCGAAGGGCGTGGGAACACCCGGATTCTGTTGAACCGGTGCCAGCTCGCCCCAATAAATTCCTTTCGGCTCCCCCTGATAAGGACTTTCTTTCGAAAGGTGTGGCTGTAGATGCCTTGGTGGTGGCATCTGCCACCCAGCAAGATGTGGCAGAGGCTTCAACGTCCGTCCATCCTCCTAATAAGGAGTCTAGGAGCATGGATCGGTATGGGAAGCGCACCCTTGCTTCAGTGACTTTTACATTAAGGTCTCTGAACTACTTGACGCATTTCACAAGACTGCAGAGGGATCTGGTCAAGGAGCTTTTGGATACCCTCTCTGGTAACTTACCTGAGCAGTTGGCCCAAATGGTTAACTCCCAGTTGGCTATCCTGTCCTCGTTATCCAACTCGTCCATGAGGCTCATTTCTTATGCAGCCGAAGGAGCGAGCAGAGCGGCGGGAACAGGTGTTGCTCTACGGAGACAAGCCTGGCTATGCCTGTGTCACTTTGCGGAGGCCTTTAAGTCTTCCTTTGCCGACGCCCCCTTTGAGGGGTCCTCACTGTTTGGACCCAAGGTAAAGGACACTTTGACTCGCTGCGAACAGGAGGGTAAGACTTTAACTGCCGTAGGGGCCTGGTTTTCCACTCCCTTCAGACCTTATCCCAAGGCTCGAAGAGGAGGGAAAATGTGGTTCCGTAAGTCTCAAAACCCTTACTCGTCGCAGCAGAGCGATTCCCCTTCTAGAGGCAGAGGAGGGGGAAATTTTTCAGGGAGACGTCGTCCCAGAGGCGGCAGAGGCCCCCGCAACACTGGAGACCGCGAGTCCTTTCGTGGCTCCTCCTCCTTCCAGCATACCTGAAGGAGTATTCTCCGATGGACTAGGAAACACTACCGACGTAGTGGAACTCCAGGCAAACACTCCTAAACCAAAGGAATGTGTTGTATATATAACGTATAACGTTGGAATACACAAACTGTAGAGTGAAGGAAAACGCTCCACAAATACTCTGTACTGAATCCACCGTTTATTAAGAAATTACCTAGGTTTCGTCCGTCTCCACAGACTTCTTCAGATAACGTAAAAAATGTACTGAAGCCACTTATATATTGCACATATCCCAATTAACAATTAATCAATCAATTAAATTAATCAATCAAATACCTAACCCACACTCATTCATTAAAAACGCAAACCATTATTTTAAATACAATGAAAAACAAAATAATAAAAATAAAATTAAAAATTAACTCATGATGCATTATTAATACAATTCATAATATATGTATATATTAATTTATACTAAATATATTAATGCACGTATAAAAATTGTTATAAAAATATATAAAGCATGTAAATTATGTATATATAATCCCATTTAGTGATGTATATAAATCACAGAACCCTATCGAGTGTCTAAATAAGTGTCCTATATCCTGTAATGGATAAATTAAAAACCATGTTAAATGTATATATATGTGTATATTCACTATTGTTGTAAATAAAAAACTAACATATTAATAATAAGTATTCTTGATGTAAAATATATATTATCTCCCCTTAATATTATTCAATCTAAGGATGGGTTTTATGCTACAATACTCATTTAAACCAGGACGATTATAAGCATTTAACATGATCTGCATTTTTAACTCCTGTGCATCTAAATCATAGGTAGTCATCCTACCTTGTTGGTCTTTAAAAATGTGTGATACACCAAAGAACTTAAAATGATGACTAGTATGTTGTGCAACGTGTCTTGCTAATGCATTAGTACTCTTAGATTTTTTAATGTCGTTTAAATGCTCTTTAATTCTATCTCTCATATGTCTGCTCGTCTTGCCAACGTAAAAAGCATCATACAGTTGGCACAAGGCAATATATATCACATTGGTAGAATAACAGTTAAAATGGCTCCGTATTTTGATGTTACAATGGTTAATCTTAATACTCTTACCAGTGATAAGAATGTAGGGACATACAGAGCACCTACCACACTTAAAGTTACCAAGACTTTTGTTACAAACTACGTCCTTGTTGTGGATCCCTGAAGGAGTGCCCGACTGTGCAGCTCCGGAGCCAGTCGGGGGTCGTTTTTCGAGGCACCTAAAGGCCTGGGCAAATATCACTCAGGACCAATGGTGCTCCGAATCATCGCCGGAGGTTACACCATTCCCTTCTCTCAACCTCCCCCCACCATCCCAAAGAATCCCGGACCCGCCACCCAGTCAATGGGATCTTGCAGCCAGCGAAATATCGAAGCTGCTTCAAAAAGGAGTCATCCAACCTGTCCCCGCAGATCAGGCCGGATCAGGGACTTACTCAAGATTCTTTTTGGTACCAAAAAAAACGGGGACTTGAGGCCCATTTTGGATCTCAGCAAGTTAAACCGATTAGTGAAAAAGTCCAAATTCCGGATGGTCACCTTGCAATCCATTTTCCCGCTTTTGAAGAAAGGTGTTTGGATGTGCTCCATAGATCTCAAAGACGCCTATTATCACATTCTGATAGATCAGATGTCGAGGAGACACTTGCGCTTCAGCCTAGGAGACAGTCATTTCCAGTTCCGTGCCCTGCCCTTTGGTCTCACCACAGCCCCCATGGTGTTCACCAAATGTTTGGCGGTGGTGACTGCTCACCTGAGAAGTCTAGGATTCCAGGTGTTTCCATACCTAGACGACTGGCTCCTAACTGCCACCTCCAGGCATCTACTCTTGAAAGCTCTAGCAGCCACTATCTCTCTAGGCAACTCCTTAGGAATCACCTTCAATTGGACAAAATCTGTATTGCTGCCATCGCCACGTATTCTGTTTATTGGTGCAGAAATAGACTCAAGGCAGATGCGAGTCTATCTTCCTGCGGAAAGGATAGCAACGTTGCAGTCTCAGGTTCGGGCATTACTCCTCAGACGTCGCGCTCCAGCGAGAATGGTCCTGCAGCTGTTGGGTTCCATGTCAGCCACCATTCTTCTGGTCCCCTTGGCAAGGTTGCATATGAGGATACTCCAGTGGCTCCTATCAGTCCAGTGGTCTTATCAAGACCTTCCCCTCAGTCACCACATTTTGATCACAGAGACGTGCAAACAGGATCTTCGTTGGTGGCTTCTTTCCTCCAACCTGAATCTAGGGTGACCCTTCGTTCCCCCATCCCCCTCAACCACGTTGACTACGGACGCCTCCCAGACAGGGTGGGGGGGACATTATCTGGACAGGTCAGTCCAAGGCACGTGGCACACCGACGAGAGTCTTCTCCACATCAATATCCTGGAAATGAGGGCGGTGCTTTTAACGTTGCAAGGACTGCACGATCACCTCCCCCAGGGTATGATTGCCATTCAGTCCTACAACATGTCGATAGTCTGGTACTTAAACAAGCAAGGAGGGACCAGGTCTTACCCCCTTTGCAGAGAGGCCATGAAGGTATGGGATTGGGCGATTGCTCCCAAACATTTCCTAGTGGCAACACACATTCTGGGGAGATCC
This sequence comes from Protopterus annectens, assembly GCF_019279795.1. Taxonomy (NCBI): domain Eukaryota; kingdom Metazoa; phylum Chordata; order Ceratodontiformes; family Protopteridae; genus Protopterus; species Protopterus annectens. Next base: position 738,281,463 of record NC_056734.1, on the reverse strand, counting down.
AACGTGATAGCCGACAGACTGAGCAGAACTATTCTCTCCCCTCACGAGTGGTCCTTGAACGACAGAGTGGTAACACAGATTTTCACGAGATGGGGAACTCCTTGTTGCGATCTTTTCGCAACTCCCCTCAACTCGAAATGCCAGCAGTTCTTCTCTCTCACCCCAGTTCTGGGGGAGATCCCCAAGGATGCTCTAGTCCAAGCTTGGCCCACCGGTCTGCTATACGCTTTTCCACCGGTTCCCCTTCTCCCCAAGGTGATTCAGAAGGCGATTCGTTTGGAAAGCAAAATGATTCTAATCGCCCCATACTGGCCTCATCAAGTCTGGTTCCCCTTTCTTCACAAATATGCATTGGAGGGTCCCTGGTTCCTGGACCAAGTTCCGGACCTCTTGACGCATCAGTCAGGACAGCTCCATCAGTCCCTCCATTCATTGAAGTTAGCAGCTTGGCTACTCCTCTTCCGACCATAGTTAGGAGCCATTCTTTCGACCCTGAAGTCATGCATATTTTGTTCTCGGCCCACAAGACTTCTACTAAAAAGATGTATAGCAATAAATCGAAGAGGTTTGCTATTTGGGCCCTACTCTGAGGATTAGACCCTATGACAGCCTTGGTGTCAGAGGTTCTGAAGTTTTTAGCTTCCCTGTTCAACCAAGGTTGTTCGATGTCTACCATCAAAATTCAATTGGCTGCTATTTCCAATTTTCACGAGAGCATAGAACCACCTTTAATGAGCAACAAGTTGTGCAAAGCTTTTATTAAAGGAGCTTGGCTTCTACGGCCCCCTATATCTCATCCTGCACCACCGTGGGACCTTAACGTGGTGTTAGCTGCATTAACCTCATCTCCCTTTGAGCCGGCAGCAACCTGTAACTTAAAATTTCTTTCCTGGAAGACTGCTCTTCTAGTTGCTATTACATCATCCAGGCGAGTTTCAGAACTTCAAGCCCTATCTGTCAAACCACCATACCTGGTATTTCACAAGGATAGAGTATCTCTTAGACCAAACCCATCCTTTATACCAAAGGTTTGTTCTAACTTTTGTTTGCAGCAATCACTGGAATTACCGTTTTTTTTCCCTAAGTATTCAAACAGAGCTGAGTATACCTTTCACAGCTTAGACGTGCACAGACAATTACGTTTCTATTTGGATAGGACACGCCAAGCACGAAAATCAGATCAACTGTTTGTGTCCTTTTCGGATAGTAAATTGGGCAAAGCCGTCACGAAAGTCACTATTGCCAAGTGGATCAGGGACTGTATCAGTCATATTTACCTCATTTCAAATAAGGAGCTTATAGTTCCAGTGAAAGCTCATTCTATCAGGGCTATGGCCACTTTGGCAGCCTTTCATTCCAAGCTCTCTATTAGTGACATTTGTGCGGCTGCTACGTGGTCTTCTCTACACACCTTTATTTCTCACTACAAATTGGATGTGGCATCTAGGGGCCGAGCTTCCTTCGGTTCCACGGTTCTCAGGAGCGTTTTCCAGTGAGCCACCCAGGAATTAGGTGCTAGGGACGCTGTCCCATCTGTAGAGAATGTAGGCGAGATAGGATCACATTATATCTTTTAGTTATGTACTTACCATAACTTTAGATGTATGGTATCCATCTCGCCTACATTCCTAATAACCCACGCTCCTTCCCCCTGCCTCGTAGACCAGAAGAGACCGGACGATCTGAATTCAACTTCTTCCTCTCTTGGAACACCTGGCAGTGTTATAACAACAGTCTATGTGTGTGTGCATGTGTGCGGACAAACAAGATCTGGGGAAGCAGTAGTGGTGCATCCTGGGATACGAGGTAACTCAGCCAATAAGAGACTGCGTTCTATTGTATAGCGGCCGAGTTGGAGCCGAGGATCGGCTCCGAACCCATCTGTGGAGAATGTAGGCGAGATGGATCCCATACATCTAAAGTTATGGTAAGTACATAACTAAAGGTTAGCTTTGGCCCTGTTCCCAGCTTTGCATTATATACCCTATGATATGTGACATTTTTAGCTTTCATATCCACTCTTAAAGCATTGTAGCATATCAGTACTGGCCATCAGCACATTACTTGCATATATATGATTCACATCATTCTTATTTAGGGCCACATCCAGGACTTCCTTCTCTTCTCTTTTGGTATACCCCCACACCAGCTCTCTGAACCTCATGTAGACCAAGTGAGCAATCACCTCACTTTCGTTCTGTATACAGATATGTGGGTATCTGAGTCTATTTTGTTTAGATTTGTATCCCTGTGAGTATAACCCTCTTCTTAGAATATTTGATTATTCTCTCTATTGATGTGTCTTGTGGCTGATAACACTGACTCATTCCACTAGAACTCATCTCCCATCTGCAACAAATACACTAGTAGCTTCTTTAAGTTTTGACTTTTGCAGCCTTTAGTGGGATGATGTCCATTTTCCCCTATGTCCTCACATTTTAATGCTGTCCCTTACATCACTTGGTAGTCAGTTTACCATCCATATTTTCCCATGGCATTCCTAAACAATCTACACCTTGGAATCACAGTGTCATAGCCCCATCATGTCTGGCATTCACTTTTGCATCACTGCTTCCCACACTCTTTGTATTGCATAGTAGTATTTCTCATATATGCCCTGAGTCAGTCTTACTCGTTCCTGTACTATGTTCTCTGTTTTCACTATCTGCTTAGTACCAAAGTGCATAGGTTCATAGGTAGGTACTAGGCTATCTGCCCGAGGGCATTTATAAGCCTAGCCAGAGTGTGTCGGCCACGCCCATTGATTAATTAACTGATCCTCTGTCAAGCAGAGCCAATGAAGTGATCCCAGCGGTGTATTTTCTGTTACCCATCCACTCATCAAGGTTTCTCTTGAAGAATGTTAGTGAGGGGCTCTGCCTAATAAATTTTGTTCCACAGCATGGGGAGTCTGTGTGACAGGAATCTATCCCTCCAGCATGTTCTGTTTATTGTTGTGGCGAGGTTTATCTCACTAGAGCGCGTGGCTTGCAGTGACTTGGATTTCTTTAGGTGGAGCATATCCATCAATTCTGAGTTGGATATGGCTTTGTAAGTCAGGCAGAGATCACCTCTGAGTAAGCGATATGCCACTGAGTACAGCCAGAGTATTTTCAGTCGGGCTGCATAGGACATATGTTTAAGGCCAGTAATCCTCTTGGTGAGGTACTTTTGTGGTCTTTCCAGCTGTTGGAAGTGTCTTATGAGGTATATCCCAAATGGGGCATTGTACTTTATGATGGGTCTGATGAGTGACAAGTAGAGGGGCACTATAACCTCTTTATTTCTAGATGTGAACCCTTTAGTAATTAGATGGGCCACGTAGAAGGATTTCCTAACTACGTCGGTAATATCATTGCTGGAACCTGTGTCTAACAGAGCTCTTTTTAGATTATCTGGAAATATACAGAGCTAAGTATATTTTTTTGGTTCTTCAGAATTGTGTACTGTAAATTGTTGCTGGACTAATTTTATTCAGAGTTGTGCACTGTTATTTTTGATTCATTGTATAGTTTTTCAGATCTTTGCTGAAAGTGTTTTGTCCCACCTCCCCCTATTTTCTGCTTTGTCTTATGTTGGTATAACTGTTTTTTTACAGCTTGTGTCATCTGACTATCTGAAGGATTACTTGCATAATAATAGACCCTGTTAGTTAACAGCCTGCATATTATTGCTGGAACCTGTGTTTAACAGAGCTCTTTTCAAACTATCTGGAAATATACAAAGCAAAGTATATTTTTTTGGTTCTTCAGAATTGTGTACTGTAAATTGTTGCTGGGTTAATTTTATTCAGAGTTGTGCACTATTTTTGATTCACTGTATAGTTTTTCAGATCTCTGCTGAAAGTGTTTTGTCCCACCCACCCTATTTCTGGTTTGTTGTTTAAATTTGGTGGCTTTTGCAGTTGCCCGCCCCACTGTAGATTTGCTCTGGGACACTTCCCCCAGTCCCATCTCTTTACCACATTCTACCTAATACACTCCTTCTGCACTTGTTTTTAGTCATTTTTAATTTAATTGCATTTTTTAAACTGTGTGTGGTTTAATATTGCTACATACTCGTGTGCCAGCTTGCACTGCATTTGAATTGTTTTTACTGCTGTTCTAGCTACTTTTCTGTAAAAAAACAAAAAAATAACTGTAAGCCTGTTTCCTACTGTTCCTGTAACTAATGTAGTCCAGATACAGATTTGCTGTATCCAGGATGGTATGCAAGCTTCTGACCCCCCCAAGCCTTTCTGTGTTGGAGGGATGCCTTCTATCTTGTCAGTGGGAGTGGTAAGCACTAAGTAACCTGTCTACCACTTAAGGAGTGGTTCTGGCCCATAAATTGTAGTTATTGGCCGTCTGGGCAATATTTTCCATCTCTCTCACCTTTCTGATTTGAAAGCCTGCATTTGCACTTGTTTCTTTCCTGTAACTAGTCTAGTGCAGATACAGATTCTTAGTTTTAGCACTTGAATTTGCTTATTCGTGCTCAGCACTTGTTCAGAACTTGTTGTAAGCACTAAATAAGCTCCTAATTACTATAGCATTCAACTGTCCTCATTACCTAGACGAAAACAGTTTTTGCACTTACTTTCCTCACTTGCTTAGAGAAAAACAGCTCTTGTACTCACTTTCCTCACATATCTAGAGGGAAAATAGTTTTTTATTCAGGTATGTCCAAGGGTCAGCTCCCAGTGTTCTCTCCTGTCTATCTGATGAATCTTGGCCTCTTGGGGCAATGTAGAAATTGCCTCATGTACACAGACATCCCTGTCCTCCTACCACCTAACACTACAACCTGTGAGAGATGCACTTATCTAGCCAAACTGGAGGTAAAGCTCTCTCCAACCAAGACTGAACTTGACATTCAAGAGGAGAAGGTAAACACTTGCACCACACCAGACTTATCACAAAGTCTCACTAAATCTACACCACCAAAATCCACACATAGAAACACATAAACATTTGCGGAGGCTCTCAATAATAATCTCCCCAGGCAACAGAGACCTCCAAAGCAGAAACGCAAGCAACTTCCACCCCCAACACAACCCAAATGACACATAGCCCACAGACTGTGTGTGCCACTCAACCACAGCCAATAAGGCAAAACAACGTATCCAACACACTAGTTATAGGTGACTCTATAGTCAGGCACACTGATGTCTCACTCACCAGGCTAAACAAGGAGAAGGTTACTGTCAACTGCCTGTCAGGTGCCAAGATCCGCCACATAACCCACGCACTCAGATCACTCCACAACACATACAAATATGACTCTGTCATTGTCCATGTTGGTGTGAACGACCTGAGACGTACCTCCCTGGACTACATGAAATGAGACATAGAAGAGCTCTCCGATCTTGTAGCCCAGGCAGGTATGACCCTAGCCCTGAGTAGCATTCTGCCATCACCCAGAATGATACCGCATACAAGGACAAAGTGATTGACTTCAACAATTGGCTAAGCTTCTGGTGTCATTCTAAGGGGATCCAGTATCTGTCTGCCTGGGATGACATGGTTGACAGACCAAAATGTTTTGACAGAGATGGCCCGCACCTGCCACCCCTGGGATTACGGATACTGGCTAAGGCTCCTGCCGCCCCTGTAGTGCCTTTTTAGGCAAGGTTCAAACGACAAATTCACCACCTTAACAGGAACAGAGAAGCAAAAACTGAGGATAAATGCTACTCAATGCTAGAAGTCTAAATCTGAAAATGCACTCATTCAAGGCACTCCTTAAAATGGAGAACATCGATATCTCTGCAGTGACTGAGACCTGGTTCGGGCTCCAGAGAGCACCCCTGCACTACCAGGCTATAACTCATACCACACTTTTCGGCCATGTAACCTGGACCAGAACACCAAAGGCAGAGGTGTGTCCATATTCATTAAGGATATCCACACCTCCAAGCTAGTTGCTCAGCATAATGCATCCAAGATTATCCAAGTGCAGCTAACTCTGGGCAAAACTGCAATCCAAATTGTAGTTTGCTACAGATCCCCCACCATGCCCCAGAATTCCCACTCCTCTTTTCTTCATGTACTGGAAAATATTAGGGTTCAACCAAGCACCCTAATAATGGGCGATTTCAACTACCCCACCATTAATTGGGGAAAACTACTCATGTACCAACTCCTTCACACAACATTTTCTGGAATTCATAAACTCCAATGCCCTAGATCAACTTATCCACACCCCCAGCAGGGGCAACAATATCCTAGACCTAGTTATTACCAACATGAGTGACCGGTGTTCCACATCTGAAGTCAACTCCTCGTTGGTCCGATCCGACCATAAACTAATCACCCTTGATATCCACATCCCGCCCCACCCCCCATTAAGGAAACCACAGTAAAAAATTTCTCCAAAGCCAACTTCTTAAGACAGAAGTGGTGAACTTCATGACACCCATGCAAATGGACAATACAGTTACGACTGCTGAATCCTACACAAATGCTCTCTATAAGCACTTACACGAGTGCATGGATCGTGCTATCCCAAACAGAACCAAGACGCTATCCTCCAAAAAAAGGAAGCCAATCTGGTGGTCCCCTGCCATAAACAAACTATACAACAGAAGGAAGAAATTGTTGCAAAAGAGAGTAAAATCCCATGAGTGGAGGAACTCCCTGGTCAGCCACACTAAGAAGATGAGATCCCTTATAAGATCCTCCAAAGCTAGCTACGAAAACAAAATTGCCACTGATTCCAAGGACAACCACAAAGCATTCTATAGCTATGTCAAGAATCTCAATGGCAACACCCAGATCCCCTCTGAGTTACAACACAATGGCATGAAAATTACAGAACCAACCAATATTGCCAACATCCTGGCAGATAGGTTCAGTGCTAACTTTACCCCCCCCCATCCCCTAAAGAGCCCATACCTATACAGGAAGAATGCAGAGTCCCTGTAATCACAACATTGCAGGTAAAAGCTGCACTCTCTAAAGTCAAAAAAACAGCATCCATGGGACTGGACAACATCCCAGGCTGCATTTTACACTAACTTCAGAACGAACTGGCTCCCCACCTAAGCACCATGTTCAATCATAGCCTCATAACAGGCTTTGTGACTACTGAATGTTGTACGGCAACAGTTATCCCACTCCACAAAAGGGGAGCCACCACTGATCCCTGGAACTATTGCCCTATTAACCTGACGAGCCTGGTCTGCAAGGCCATGGAACGTATCATCATGGAACTCATAAACAAAGACATTGGTAACCTCCAAACTCTGGATCCCACCCAGTTTGGGTTTGTGAAATGCAGATCATGTGTTCTGAACCTGATTGACTTCTTTGAGGCAGTCACCAAAGCAGTAGATCAGTGTAAGGTGGTTCACACGGCCTATCTTGACCTTGCCAAGGCTTTCAACACCATCCCCCATTCTGGAATTATAGCTAAACTCACTAAACTAGGTATAAATCCCTATGTCAGAAGGTGGGTTGCCAACTGGCTCACTGACAGAACCCAAACTGTAAAAGTTGCACACTCCAAATCTGACCAGTGACAAGTGGAGTACCACAGGGTTCAGTCCTGGGACCTCTCCTTTTTGGCATCTACTTCTATGAAGTACAGGCTAACACAGAAGGCCTCTGGCTAATGAAGTTCACAGATGACTGCAAACTAGGAGCCATAGTCGAGTCCCCAAATGATGTGGAAATCCTACAGAAGGGCCTCGCTGAGACAGATGTCTGGTGTCAGAGCCATGGCCTCAAGCTCAATGCCAAAAAATGCATTGTCATCCCCTTTGATAAAAACTGTGTACCCATGAACTACTACATAGACAGCAGTCTACTTAACACCGAATGTGTGATGAGACCTTGGGCCCCAGGTGGACAGTAGTCTGTCCTTTGATAGTCACATCGCCACAGTAGTCAGGAAGTCCTTCTACATGGCAGACCTCATCATAAAAGGGTTCATCCAGGAAAAAAGAGGTCATTGTTCCCCTCTATTCGAAACTTATTAGACCGATTATAAAGTACAGTGCCCCTTTTGGATTGTACCTCACAAGACATCTGCAGCAGCTGGAAAGGCCACAGAAGTACCTCACAAAGAGGATTACTGGCCTCAAATAGATGCCGTACACTGACTGTCTCAAAAAACTTCAGCTTTACTCTGTAGCGTATCGCTTACTCTGAGGTGATCTCTGCCTAACATATAAAGCTATGTCAAACCCGGAGCTGTTGGACATGCTACACCTAAAGAAATACCAATCCCTCTGAGCTACATGCTCTAGGGACCTAAAACTTGTCACCACGATAAACAGGACATGCTGGAGGGATAGATTCCTGTCCCAGTGACTTCCCATACTCTGGAACAGGCTACCCATCTATGTCAAGCAAGGTTCTTCATTAGCACTCTTCAAGAAAAATCTTGATGAGTGAATAGGAAATAGGAAATACACCCCGGGGATCACTTCTGTGTGTCTGCTCGACAGTGGTACAGGAAAATAACTTTCTTGGGTGGCATAAGCCAGGGAACCTTGTTGGCTAGGCTTACGTAGGCCCTTGGTCCCGATAGCCTAGTACCTACCTATGAACCTATAATATGATTGTCAAAGGAGAGATTACTATCTACCTGGGTCCCCAGATCTCTTATTACCTCTTCTGTATTAAGGGGGCTGCCACCTATGTGGTAATTTGTGGGTATTTTGTTTTTCCCAAATGGGATGACTATGCATTTTTTGGTATTTAGCTTGAGGCCATGACTTTGACACCAGGTGTCCGTCTCAGTAAGGCCCATTTGGAGGATGTCTGTGTCAGCCAGAGATTCAATTATGGCTCCCAGTTTGCAGTCATCGGCATACTTGGTTAGCCATAGTCCTCCTGTGTTTGCCTGTTCTTCTGAGAAGTATATGCCGAACAGTAGGGGTCCCAGGACTGAGCCTTGTGGCATGCTCTCTCTACTTCTGTCACATTCTGTTTTCTCTTCCATCCTAGGTTTAAAGTACATTCATGGAGATTTACCTTTCCTCATGAGATCTGAACACTGTCCTGTGTACACTCTTGTGTATTATTTGGGGGTTCAGTTTGCTCTGGTGATCAACTCAACAGCTGTTAAACATGGAGGTATATTGGATTTGTTGTTCCATTTGGGTGAGGTTATCATTGATTTGGGAGTGAAGCTGGTCATATGGTCAGATCACAGCCTAATTCACTTTTTGGTGGATCTCCATAGGTTAGCTCTTCTAAACAAAAGTCTGATGGTTCGTAGGAAATCAGATCTTGTAACACCTGACTCATTTGGTTCCACTATCTATCAACAGTTGCAGGAGTTCAATGCAGAGGATGTTAATGAAGCTGTTAAGGTATATAGGAATAACTGTGTGTCCTGTCTTGATTATGTAACTCTAAGATCTGACATTTTTGAGTTCCATGATCTGAGGAGAATGGAATGAAGGTTAGAACAAAAATGACACTGAGCTGAACTGCTGGATGGGAGATCTGCACTTGATGTACATTATGTTTATCAGGCCAAGGTAATCTGAAAGAAATATCTTTACCTGCCTTGTGAAATTTCAGTGTTAGCCAGTTGTTCTGTGTGGTATCTAGACTTAGTAGAGCATTGTTTTTGCCAACAGAAAGTATTTTTGTGATGAAGAATGTCAGCTTGTTGCTAGTTATTTTTCTTCCAAGCCTGCCTACATTAGGTCTTATGCTGCCTCATGTACATTTTCAGGGACTTGCAGTGGTTCAGAGCAGTGTAAAAAGTATTGTTCCTTCTGAGTTTGAAATGATGATTTCAACACACTAGTTTTAAATACATGCTCAACCACCAGTGCACTGTTTCCTTCACCTTCCATGTTAGTTGTATCTTGCCTAGATATCTTGAGTTCAGTCTTTTATCAGATTGCCTGCCAACCTATCGTTTGAATCTGAAGTATTATCCTGACAATTAAGAAGATTAGGTTATTTCTGTTTTCAAGAAGGCATGGTTGGATGGTGATAGCTTGGATAATTAAACATGTATTTCCAATATTCCTTTTATCAGTATACAGATCTCCAAATGCAGTCACCAAGTTGGATGATATAATCAAAGATTGAATAAAGAAATTGAGAGACAAAGGATGGTTTTAATGGGAGGTTTTGTTCTACAAGAAATTGATTGGAGCATCACATCCTTCATAGTGGGAAAGGCTAACAAGGCAGTAGGTGTAATAGATAATGGGAATTTGCATAGCAGATGAAGGCGAGTATAAGAAAGGGGCACTACTAAATACAAGGCAGTGCAGAAAGGATTAAACAGGGAGGAGTATAAAAATCAGAGCCTTTCAAGTGAATAAGTAACCCTGCCATAATGTACAGTTTTAAGGAAGACGAAGCTTAAATGGAAACAGATACAATAGTATGGGAGGAACATCATACTGGAAGAGTTCTGAAATCATATGGAAAAGCATGGGGCAATGGTGGATATAGTAGCTTGGGTTAGGGTACAGGAAATTGCTGTAGGAATTACTGTTAAAAGTACAGAAAAGGATGTTAGAATGGCTGCTTAAGAAAAACTAAAAAGAAAGAGAATTTTGTGGTTTTGGTGCAGTTAAAGATAAGAACAGGGCATACATGGATGAAGAAAGGGAGAATTGGGAACCAGAAAAGAGAGGCATACAGGACGTTAGTTGGGCAGCAGCCAGGGAAATGAAACAAGCTGGGCAGAGAGGAGTCAATGTCCCGGAGTGTTATAAAAGAACAAAGATCTTCTCTAGATGCTTGAGGAGGATGGAGATAAATAGTAACTATTTGATATTCAGAGACTCGTTAGTGTGAGTGCTGGAATAAAGAGACTGAATGAATACCAGCTCACATATATTAAGCCCCAGATTGTCATTGCAGTTGGTTCAATGGGGTATCTAGCCCCCTGCAAATTTTTTTAAATGAGACAGAGATGTTCTCATGTGTGTTCAGATTTTTTTTGTAATTTCAGGAGTTACAGATATGAATCTGAGAATTATAATGGGAAGAAAAAAAAAGATGGCAAGGGGTACAAAGAAGCCAACAGCAGACTGAGATCATCAGTGATAGATTATTTGCATCTCTAGACATGAACTGATAAGAAAATTCAGTTATGCTGTTATGGGAAGAGGCAGATAAGTAAGTGAAAAACAGTGGACAAACAGGGTTATACACAAAGGAAGGTTATATGAGGAGCTTAGGATATTAAAAGAGGATAAAGCGTGGGGGTCATTTTTTCTGCCATCTGTCCTCAAGGCACTAGTAGATGTGTAAACATATGATTTCTTGGAAATGTTCAGGAGGCCCCTAGAGGACGGAATATCCCCAAGGATTAAGAGTGCCCAGGTGATACCCTTATGCAAGGGTGTCCATGAGCATCACAGGTACAACAGACCAATGAGCCTAATTTCAGTGGTTGATAAACTGATAGAGGTGATCCTGAAGGCAAGGTCAACAAGCTGTTTGGGGCATATTGACATCTAGAATAGTAATCATCAAAGGTCCATAGCCAGAAAATAATGCTAGTTCATCTGAATCCATTTCTTCAGCTGGGTGATAGGCAGGTTAGACAATGGGAGTCCAGTGGCTCTGAGATCTTTAAAATTGAGTAAGTTTTATGACTCAGTCCTGCAATGGAGACTCCTGAAGAAACTGATAAGGTGGTAGGAAGGATGGGAGTAGAAAGAAACTTCATGAAATGAGGTAGAACATGGCTTGATGGAAGTGCACAAGTAAGTAATGGTAAGGGGAGAGCTACCCAAGAAGAACTTAATTAACTGCCACAGGGATCAGTCCTGGGACTAGCACCTTTCAATGGGTATGGTGCACACAACACTGAAGATTGAGAACAAGATTAACTTATCTGCATGTGACATGGAATGGCAGTAGTGCTGCAGGAATTGTAATGACTGGGTAAAGATAAAGCTGAGTTAGAATGTAGCTCTCAGTTTAAGAGTCTGTCTTTGTTCCATCCTCAGCTGTGGTCATGACCTTTGGGTTGTGAATGAAAGAGTGAGATCATTGATGCAAATGGCACAAATTACGGTCATTTGCAGGATTGCTGCACTACATCTTCATGATTGAGCAAGAAGCTGAGTAGTCCTGAATGGTCTTGGAGTCCATCCATTCTTTTTCAAATTTTGAAGGAGACCATTGAGGGGGGTTTGAATACTTAGTAAGGATGATCCTTGAGCAGCTCTGACATGAGGTGTACCATGCACAGTCCACTTGGAGGAGACCTCTGGGAAGATCCAGGACTTGCTGGAGAAATTATATTGCTCAGCTTGTCAGAAGTGCCTTTCTATCCCAAAGGATGATTACTAAATTGTTGCTGGGGACTAGGTAGTCTAGTGTGCCATGGTCTGCTTGATGTCACCATGACTCCCACCATGATGAGATAGTTAGAATATTGATAGTTACATATGTTGCTGCCAGGTAATAGACTACTTAAGCCTTTAAAGCTCACTGGTACACCCAGGTTGTTACTTTTCCTTTTCATAATAAAAAGGATGGCTGCTATGTCAGGAGTAAATTTGTGGTTTCTCATCCATTCATCTAAATTATAACTGAAGATGGTGAGGCACATGCTTTGCTTTACATATAATAATAACAGCCTACCGTTTACTTCTGCTTTCAACAGTGATGTTTTTACAGCCCCAGTTTAGATTGTGTTGCCATTTGTGGTCTTCACTGTGGTGCATGGTAACTCTTCACCTCCTTTTATAATCATTTGATGTATATTTTTTATACAGAGGGCAGCACTTTTTCTTACATACTGTTTCCCATGTCCCTTTTAGGAATCACTTACTCTGCATTTTATTTTCTCTTCTGTTTTACTTTCCCAAACTAGGTGAAAGATGTTCTGCCCCAAATGTTCTTTTAGATGGGTGGCCTGAGGAAAAAGCCTCAGCATAAACACCTAATACATAATACAGCTACTTGACTGGGGGAAATATTAAGTGGTACAATTAATTGTATCATTTGTAATGGACTACAAATTTATATGAGATTAAAATTCAGCAAGGATAACACAAGGAACAAGATAACTGGCAAAACAGCAGGGAGAAAGGCACCCACTGAATAAAGGCTCAGAAAGTTAAAGCTAACTGGTTCACAAATGCAAAATGAGCACATTGCTGTGCAAGTTTAAAATTCAGTAAGCAAAATACACAGATAGTCATGTGAACACACGATTTATACATAAACCTACATGCAACGTCATTAATAATTTGGTCTAGACAGCATGAGCTATGAATAAAATGAGTAAAGAAGTGCTAATCCCCTAAAATCAGTTAGCTCTGTGGCATAGTGATATAAAGCAATGGTTTTAATCCCAGATAAACTGGATTAATTTAGCAGTCCAGAAACTAGAAGAACAGGCAGAGGGGATGAAAGAGGACTGGCAAAGCAGTGCCTAATTGCTTTTCTCAAAGAGTAAGGTGATGGATGTACTGGCATTCACATGATGTCTTTGACTTCACTGGAGGTTAAAGCCATAAATGGTGGTTTGACCAGCAATGAATATTGAATGGACACTGAAAGGGTATGTCACCATATACATGGGGGAATACCCACATAACACCTCTTGTACCCTTACTCACAACGACTTCACCCTGCATGTCTGGAAGTTAGCTCTGCAAAAGAAAATCCCACTGGTCAGAAGACGGTGGCCTTGCATCTCCATTCCACTTTCTAGGTATGGTACATTTGCATAACTGCACAGGTAGGCAGGGTCCCACCCAGTAAAGAGATTGTGTTCTTGGCATGCCCCAGTTACAGTAGCACCAGTGGAGAAAGGAACCACTGGTATGATGCAGTAGAGCCATAGCAGAGGTGGGGTGAAGGAGGAGGCTACCACAGTCCCAAATGGCTGGGGAGTGCATTTGGCAGTCTTGAAGAAACTTGTGTCTTTCAGCAAACTCCACATAGATGCCACTGCTTTTAGTAAGAGATGACAGACCACTGCATTGCACTGGAACAGTTATATCAAATGTAATATAAATGTTACTGGAAGATTTCTGACCACCACCAGCAAGACTTTTCAGAATTGTGCGAGTCCTCCATTGGTATGCAAACAGTGAGAACCCCAGCAAGGTGTTTCTTGTGGTTGTACGGTTGTGTGTGTGTGTATGTATGTATCGTCTCCTCATGGTTCTCAGCATACTGCACATCTGTTAACTGCCAAATTATCAAAGCATTGTTGCTCCGTTAGTATTATATTTCAGGTAGTTTCCTTTTTTCCCATCTGAGGATGACAGCATTTATGTTTTTAAACCTTTTATTTTTCTGTAACTTTTTTTACATCAGAGGCCTTGCTGTTTGGTCAATTGCTGCTTTTTGACACATTTGGAGAATTATTGTGAAGCAGCTTTCTCGAACTATAGCATTCACCTGTGGAGAGTCTGCATGATACAGTTGCACCGCTCTTCTGGAGTGAATTACTTTAAATAGTAGATCGATAGCTTCCTGAAAATTAATGCTTTGTATATAGCAGATTGTTAGCTTCCTGAATAACCATTGTATTACAGGAATTGTTATACAGTAGATTGTTAACATTCTGAGTATCTGATGTATGGCAGGTATTACTTTTTATTTTTCTGGCTTGTTAAAACTTGTTTTTAGTTCTGTATGTGCATAGTTAGAGAAGCTAACCAATTATTTGAAAACAATACTATCAGACAGTTAGTGCCCCCTGCCCCCATTTCAACCCTAGCTGCGGAGTGCATGTTAAAGATAAAAAATCAATAGAATAATAATAGACCAACACATTTCCTTTTGCTATGCACTTCATTTATACCATTCAAGTCTACTGGAGTTACTTGCATACAGGGTTCTGCATATTTGAACATTTTTGTGACGCTGTTCACTTGCCAAACAGTGTAGTCTCATGACCTGCTGTGTGCCCTGGAGCCACTTTACCAATGAATGTGAAGTATCTGTAGGGAGCATTTCTAAGTATACATTGATGCTCTGGGAATGTGGTTGTATTGGTCTTTCATTGATCACAGATTTCTGTATGAACAGCAGCCCTCATAGTATTTAACTAATATTCTCAGTGCTTGTGTTGCTTATTGGAATTAATTATCTAAAGTCAGAGATCTGTATTCTTTGCATGGCAAATAGAAAGTTTGTATCATATTTTACAGTGTTACTTCCCCTCATATTTCCCTCTCACATTTAAATAATATGCTTGTTAATAAGAAGAAGTGAGAAAGAACAGAAAAGACCAAATTCCCAGTGATGCCTGGTTAAAAAAACGTTGTTGTACCCTTCAAAACACCGAAGAAAATATTGGAAGTTGTGTTAACCACAACTGAAGATGACACTGATACTTCATTCACTTGTCCCTGGACCCAAGTTCTTTACAAAGAGTAGATGTCTTAGCTATGTAGGCATTAAAAATAATGACATTAATATAGGCTTTATTTGCACTGAACATCCCCTCAGCCTTTCAGACTTGCAGGTCTGCAGTCATTTCAGTTCCGTATATCTAATTTAAACCTAATTTAATCAAGATTTAGCTGTAGTTGAAGATTTTTTTATTTAGTATGAAATGATGCTTGGTTCAGTTTGAAAAGGCCATGATATAACTCATGAAAAACATTATTTATTTATTTTTGGGGGGAGGCTGCTTAGCTGATCTCACTGGTCCTGGAATCCCCCCTACCCCCACCCATGCTTCGTATTCCAGTTTAAGTTCTTCATGGAGGGGAAAAAATGGGTGACAGGTGTGATGCTTCATTACACTGTGAGTTTTGGGGGGTCTGTTATATAATACTGTACAAGAAGATACCCCAACAAATGATGTGCTATAATATTGGTGCACATTTACTCATGTTCCTCTAAACATAGCTATGTGTGTTATCCCATTTCCTGTTGCTGATGAACCCCCCCCCCCCACACACACATACACACACACACAGCTTCCACAGTGGGACTTCTCCTCAATGAAAATCCTCCAGGAGACCCTTGATAGAGGACAGCAGGTCCATAGCTGCTCATCATCCCTCTGTTTGGTTAACTCGAATACCTGTCAGCCTGGGGTCATTGACATGGCGGGTGGGAACTGTTGGCACGACATTATCCTGTTTTGTTGCCGTATCCTGCTGGTAGCACCAGCCGGTGCTATTCCTGCCCTTGGCAGTCTTGCTGTTCTTATTGTGAATGCAATGTTTCTGAAGTTGGGCAATGTAACATTGATTGCTGTAGTTTAAAGCAAATCCGATAAGAAGGGAAATGTACTTATAGAATTCAAGGATTTAACAGGACATGACACAGCACTGTCTGATTGTGTTTATATCCATATGTGCCTTGATGCCTGGCCTGGCACAACTATTATTCCTTGCTTTTACTGCAATCTTTCTCACAAAGCCATAGCAGTGAATCTGTTATAATTTTAGTAGGGTGACACTGCTTGTATTTGTCTTTGTTTGTGTGTACATTCACGCAAGTAACCTTTTTTATGAGATGCTTGTAATTATGTTTCCTTTTTAGTTCTTGTTGAACATTTTGGGTTTATATATGGCTCAGGAGGCTTGCATGATAAAACACTTGCTGTGATGGGTGAGTTAGGTACTACATACTCAGGTTGATCACTATGAGCACTGTGCCTTGGTCAAGGATCAATGGTAACCTTTGGAGACAGATTTCACGTCAGATCTTGTGACAACACAGTACTTACTTCACAGTTTAAAGATCCAGGTTTCAGTTTGGAAATATATTAGTGTGTGTCTGGAGTCTGCATATTCTCCCCTTGTCAGTGTGTGGTTCCTGTGAATTCTGCAGTATTGTCTGGAGTTGTAAAATCATATTTCCTAGGTTGATCAGTTACTCTAAATTGTTGCATGCATGTAGCTTGTGAGCATTTGTTGTTAGGAAAGGAGGATTGCTTTTGTTAACACTCAGTTTTCTTTGGGGCCAAGGCTTGACCTTCCTTTTTGTTTTTACTAGGAATTCAACTTACCAGCTAAATAAATGATAATGAAAAAGGAACAGCTTTGAAAAAGTTTCACACAGAGAAAATTGAGGTTGCATGAAACTAGAGGTCTTATGTGCCATGCAGTTAGTAGCTTCTGTCATGGACTTGGTAAGAGCCAACAACTCTTCCAGGAGACCCACTTAGTGCTGGAACTAATGTTTTTCTCTGCCTTCCCTCTTTGCAGTCCTATTCCTGACAGCTTTTAATAAGCCGCTTCTGACCAGAATTTGATATATTTGGTTTTGGTGTTAATGCCAGGCTCTGCTACTTCCAAACTGTTCTGTAGTGGCTTCCTCTTCCCTTTGCTTTTAGTCTGTGGAAATCTGTTAAGTTTTAATATCTTTGATTCTTGTCCATTTCTGCCTGGTTGTGAAGTGCACTGTCAGACTAGGGTATTGATCTTTTCATGGCACTGCCAGTGGTAACAATGCCATTTCCAGTCTTCTTTGTTTATTCATTCACTTTTCAGTAAATTGTTTCACAGTCCAGATTTGTATTGCATTTGCCAAAAGAGGCTGTTAAGACATCAATGCTTGTCACACCTGCTTAACCTACTTTGTTAATACAATTATCTGTATTTACGCAGTGTTCAGTGGTTTTCAGTTTCTACCCTGTGACAAAGAATGAAGGGGAACTTTGTTCAAGCATGAGCAGGTTAAGTACTAACACAGGAACATGCACATAATCTGTATACAGAGAAAGGCTGTTGATGTGACTTTATTTGCTTATTTTTCCCTAAAATTTGGAGATGTAGATCTTGTTGGATTTATGATCAGCAGTTAGGAATTCAGTTTGAACATTTATAGATGTGGCTTACTTGTCACTGATTTGAAGAAAGGTATAAATGAAAACTGATTGCTTAATGCCAATGATTAGATATTGTGAGCAGCCACAAGTCAGTCAGCAGGCGTTCATATGTGTATAATACTACCCAGAAGGCTGTTGTAGAGGTGCCAAGAGATTTGAGAGAAAAATCAAAGGGAATAAATGCTGAGCCCAGACAGTTCTGAGGTACCATTGTGTTCCCCTCTTGTGTTGTCTAGTAAAAGGAAGCATGAGCGTCAACAATGTCATGTACCCCAATATCCTCAGAACCCCACTTGCTGGTGCTTGGTTCAGGCTGGAGAAGTTCAGGAAGTACTGTTGGAGACATTCCTCTTTGTCTGGGAGGAGAGAGGCTGTTCCCAAAGCTGAGTCCAACAAGCATCTCAGGAAAACCATTCTGTGAGGAATGAGAGAAGACTTCTGCAAATTGATTTGAAATCCCCAGATTTAGCAGAAATTCCTGCACAGACAGACACTTTTGAAAGTGAGGAAAAGAGTTTGCGAAGATAAGACAATTATCTGAATCGTCCAGATATGGAAAAATTTCTATGCATTGGAGTCTGCAATAAGCTATAATTGGAGCAAAGGGTTTTGTGAATTAATTTGGTGCAGTAGAGATTACAAAGGGTAAAACAGACAACTGATAATATAGAGTCACTTTAGAATACTTAAAAAAATGAGCAGGAGAACTAACAATTTTTCTAGCTGAACTTTACTACAAATTATTGTAGGAGGGCAAGTTTGTAGAAAATGGAGGTCTGCAGGTTTGCTTCAAGTCCCGTAAAGAGAAATCAAAACAGAATCTGAAAAATGTTCATTTTGTCCATTTGGCTACAGTTGCAGGCAGATTCATGGACTCACTGCTGAAGGAGGGCATTTTGGCACATCTAGAAGCCATTACAATGTAATGCATCATGGTTTTACATCAGAAATTTGATGCCAGACAAAAAGCCCACATTTGCACCTTTCCCGCCTTTCCTGTAACTAGTCTAGTCCAGATACAGATTTTCTGTATCCAGGACTGTATGTAAGCCTTTGAGCCCCTTAAGCCTTTCTGTGTTGGAGGGAAGCCCTCTAGCTTATCACTGGGTGTGGTAAGCACTAGGTAGTCTATCTACCACAAGAGGAGTTGTTTCTCGCCCAGAAATTGTAGTTTATTGGCCGTTTGGGCAGTTTTTCCATCTCTTTCAACTTTCTGGTTTAAAAGCCCGCGTTTGTGCTTGTTTCCCACCTTTCCTGTAACTAGTCTAGTCGAGATACAGACTTGCTGTATCCAGGACTGTTTGTAAGCTTCTGAGTGGTGCCAGAGTCTACTCTTCAGTTTTTCCCTTAGATGTGCTAGTTCTCTCCTCTCCTGCACTTTTGCTAGCTTATTAGTCTAGCACTTTACCAGACTTCTTGTAGCAGTTATTGTAGCACACAAAAGTGCTACCAGCACTAAATGTCCTACAAGGAAAAAGCTCCAGGCATGTCTAAAGGTCAGTTCCCTGTGCTTTATCCTATTAACCTGGTGAACTTGGGCATCCTGAGGCAATGTAGCAACTGCCTCATGCACTTACAACCCTCTCCTCTTACCTCCCAACACTCAGACATGCAAGAGATGCACTTATATATCCAAATTGGAAGCCACGCATTCTCAAGCCAAGACCGGAATAGCTGGTCAAGAGGAGAAGGTCAACACTTGCACCACACCACATGGAACACATAGCCCTCCAGAAGACACACCAGCACTGCCTTTACATAAAAACACAAACCACGCACCCACCTTCGTGGAGGCTCTCAATAAAAATCTACCCAAACAGCAGAGACCTCCAAGGCAGAAATGCACTCGACCACCACAACACAACAATAATC
Organism: Protopterus annectens; assembly: GCF_019279795.1. Classification (NCBI taxonomy): domain Eukaryota; kingdom Metazoa; phylum Chordata; order Ceratodontiformes; family Protopteridae; genus Protopterus; species Protopterus annectens. The sequence continues at coordinate 738,261,864 of NC_056734.1, read as the reverse complement.
ATGAGACACATAACTCTCCTAAACAGTGTGCCAGTCAACCAAAGCCCCCACGGCAAAACAACATGCCCAATACATTAGTCATAGGTGACTCAGTAATGAGGCACACAGATGTCCCACTCACTAGGTTGAATAAGGAGAAAGTGACAGTCAGCTGCCTGTTAGGCACCAGGATCCACCACATAACACATGCACTTATGTCCCTCAACAAGAGGTACATATTTGACTCTGTCATTGTACATGTGAGTGTGAATGACCTGAGATGTACCTCCCTGGACTACATGAAAAGAGACATGGAGGAGCTCTCAGATTATATAGCCCAGGCGGGTATGACCCTAGCCCTGAGCAGCATCCTACCATCACCCAGAATGATACCACAGTACAAGCAGAAAATGATTGATTTCAACAACTGGCTAAGTTTCTGGTGTCATTCTAAGGGGATCCAGTATCTGTCTGCCTGGGATGACATGACTGACAGACCTCGATGCTTTACCAGAGATGGCCTGCATCTGTCACCCCTGGGCTTCTGGTTACTGGCCAAGGATCTTGCCACCCCTATAGTGCCTTTTTCAGGTGGTGTTCCAAAGACCAAATTACCACTGTAACAGCTACAAACAAATGCAATCCGAGGGTCATGCTTTTCAATGCTCGAAGTCTAAATCTCAAAATGCACTCGCTGGAAGCACTCTTTAAAATGGAGAACATCAACATTTGTGCCATAACAGAGACCTGGTTCAAGGCAGCAGAAAGCACCCCTGCACTACCAGGCTATAATTCATTCCACACCTTTCGGCTCCAGAACTTGGACCGAAGCTCCAAACGCGGTGGTGTTTCCATATTCATAAAGGATTCAGACACCTCCTGGCTGGTAGCCCAACATAACACATCTGAGATACTTCAGGTGCAGCTAACATTGGGTAAGACAGTGATTCAGGTCGTAGCCTGCTATAGGTCCCCAACCATGTCCCAAGACTCACAATCCACGTTCCTAAGCACCCTGGAGAATATTAGGGTTCAACCTAACACTTTCATTCTGGGTGACTTCAACTACCCCTCCATTAACTGGGAAAACTACTCATGTACCAATACACTTGCCCAACATTTGCTGGAATTCATTAATTCCAATGCACTGGACCAGCTTGTTTTTACCCCCACTAGAGGTAGCAACATCCTTGACCTGGTCATTACTAACATGGGTGACCATTGGTCTACACCAGTAGTGAACTCCTCCCTGGTTAGATCTGACCACAAGCTAATCACCTTGGAAATCCCCCCCCCCACACACACACAAAGGTAACCACCATGAAAAACTTCTCCAAAGCAAACTTTGGGCTCCTAAAAACAGAGGTGGCTAACTTCACGGCACCCATGCAAATGAGGAATAGTTGCATGACCGCTGAATCATACACCAGTGCACTGTACAAACACGTACACAAATGCATGGATCTCACCATACCTAATAGAACCAAGACGCTCTTCTCCAAAAACAGGAAGTCAATCTGATGGTCCCTTGCCATAAACAAACTCTACAACAGAAGGAGGAAACTGATGCGGAATAAGGTGAAGTCCCAAGACTGGAAAAACTTCGTTATCAGCCTCAACAAAAAGTTGAGATCCGTCATCAAAACCTGTAAAGCTAGCTATGAAAACAGAATTGCAGAAGATAGTAAAGACAACCACAAGGCCCTCTATAGTTATGTAAAGAATCTCCATGGCAATACCCAGATTTGCTCTGAGCTACTGCACAATGGTACCTCCTATACTGAGCCAACATATATTGCCAATATAATGGCCAACAGATTCAGTGCCAGTTTTACCCCCCCCAAGGACCAGTCACAATACTAGTAGATTTCCAGGCACCCAGTATTACTGCTGCACAGGTTAAAACAGCACTGTTCAAGACAAAAAATTCAGCTTCTATGGGACCTGACAATGTCCCTGGCTATGTTCTACATGAACTACAGAGTGAACGGGCAACTCACCTGTGTGCCATGTACAATCACAGCCTCACCGCAGGCTTTGTCCCTACCGAATGGCACACTGCTACAGTCATCCCTCTCCACAAAGGAGGAATGACTACAGACCCTGGGAACTATCACCCCATTAGCCTGACTAGTCTGATATGCAAGGCTATGGAACACATCATCATGGAACTAATAAACAAGGGTACAGGGAATCTCCAAACTCTGGATTCTACACAGTTTGGTTTTGAGAAGGGTAGATCATGCCTGCTGAACTGGTCAACTTCTTTGAGTCACTCACCAGAGTGTGGATGAAGACAAGGTGGTTCATACAGCCTACCTTGATCTGGCCAAGGCCTTTGATACCATTCCCCACTCAGAAATCCTAGAAAAACTAACTAAGCTAGGCATCAACCCCTATATCACTAGGAGGGTTGCAAACTGGCTCACAGGTAGAACCCACAGTGTGAAAGTAGCTGACTCCAAATCAGACTGCTGATCAGTCACAAGTGGAGTCCCCCAGGGTTTGGTCCTAGGTCCTCTCTTGTTTGGTATCTAATTCTCTGAAGTCCAGGCCAAAACGAAGGGACTCTGGGTGACAAAGTTTGCAGACAATTGCAAGAAGGGAGCTATTTTTAACTCCCCAAGTGATATTGACATCCTACAGAAAGGCCGCACTGAGACCAACGACTAGTGTCAGAACCATGGCCTTAAGCTCAATGCCAAAAAATATGTCATCATCCCCTTTGGGAAAAACCTGGTTCCCATGAATTACCACATCAATGGTAGTCCAGTGAACACAGAAGGTGTTATAAGAGATCTGGGAACACAGGTTGACAGCAACCACTCTTTGACCACCACATTGCCACTGTGGTCAGAAAGTCCTTCTATGTGGCACATCTCATTACTAAGGGTTTTGCATCCAGGAAGAAAGAGGTCATTGGCCTCTTCCCTCATTAGGCCAGTAATTGAATACAATGCCCCATTTGGAATGTATCTCACTAAACACCTGCAACAACTGGAGAGGCCACAAATGTACCTCACAAAGAGGATCCTAGGCCTTAAACATTTGTCCTATATGGACAGACTCAAAAAAACTCCAGCTATTCTCTGTCTCACATCGCCTACTTAGAGGCGATCTCTGTGTGACTTATAAAGCCATGTCTGACCCAGCTCTATTAGAAATGTTACATCTAAAGAAATCCCAATCCCTCTGCACCACACGCTCCAAAGACCTCAACCTCATTAGCACAATCGACAGAACACGCTGGAGGGACAGGTTCATAACCCAGAGACTGCCCATGCTATGCAACAGACTTCCCATACATGTCAAACAGAGCACCTTCCTGGCCCTCTTCAAGAGAAATCTTGATGAGTGGATGTGAAATAGAAAATTTACCCCAGGGATCAAGCCAGTGGCTTTACTCGACAGAGAGACTGGTAACTAAGGTCAGGTGACACAATGCTAGGATAATCCTATGGGCTAGGCTTGTAAAGGCTCCAGGGCCATTAGCCTAGTACACACCTATGAACCTATAAAATGCTATGTATCTCAGTGGTATCACTAACAAATTGAATTATAAATATTTATTGTATATGTGATGTATTTGTTATGGGTGTCTTTGGAATTTTCCATTTACTCTCTGTTAGTACTTATTATTGGTGGAATGTGGTTTATGTAAGTTATAAACTGAGTGTCTTTACAAAGAGGCAACCTGTCTTGAAAATAAAAAGTTCACTTTTATTTGTATTTGCTTTAAAGGTAAATAATAGTTGTATTGTAGAAGTCTGGAGTCTGGTGTATAGTGATCTACAGTTAAAATATGATAGAATATTTTGATTGTGTAATATGGATAGCAAACCAAAATGGGTCTGTTTGTGTGGTTTGCTTGCTTAGATTTTACTTATGCATCTGGCACTGTACTCCACTGAAATCAGCAGATTTAAGTAAATGCCTGGAACTAGATGTTATGGTAGAAACATGGATAAAATACTAACTAAATGGAAGGTCTGGCCATTTACAGTTTCTCTAGAAATAGGTCTGAAAGGAAAAGTATAACTTTTTGTTGTAGTGACTAAGAGAATAGTCATTATTTGATGCCTAGTTAAACATGACAGTTTACATTCTTTGCAGAATAATTCATTTGGGAAGCGATGGCCTGTGAAATGGTAGATAACTGAAGGGAAATCCAAAGAAACAGATAATGTACAAAGGGACCGCACATACTTCTTTCAAATTATTTGGCTATAAACAAGAAAGAAGGTAAAGCAGTATCAAAGACAAGCTGAATAATGGCATGCATAGGAAGGGGTATTACCAGCAGAAAGCAAGAAGTTAGCTAGCAATCTGTATGAATGGCCAGCTTGAGAAACGTGATTTGGAGTGTTTGCAGTTCTGGGGACCTCATTTTTGCTAAAATGTAGACAGATTAGAGTCAGTGCATCAGAGAACATTACAAATAGTGTATAATCTTCACCAGAAACAACATAGTAAAAATTACAGAAGGTTAGTGTGCACAGTCGTAAGGAAAATCTGATGGGGTAAATGACAGAAACATTTATCTCAAAGGAGCCACAGAGTCTAGTGCCATAAAAGCAGTGATAGTATTCAGGAGTACATGGTACAGGCATTAGGCAGTTGTTAGACTAGATGAAAGAAAAAAATAATTTAGTGCTTGTTAAGTTAGATATGTAGACTGGCAAACAGGCTCACTAAGAAAGCCAAGAAACCCTTCTCTGCCATTAAAATCTGTGTTTTAAGTGAACAGACTGAATTCCTCTTTTTTGAATGAATCTTAGAAGATGACATCTGGTGATGGTAATCAGGTGTGTATGCAGCTCAAGCTTATCGGCCTTCCTCCTTTACACATCTGGCACCTCCTCGCTTTATTCTAAAGGAAGAGATGAATTGCCAGCTGAAGAATTGCCCTTTCAAACTGATACATCCTCTTCTCTTTTCCAGAGCTACAAAGATTTACTCAGAGCTTAGTTTTCAAGTAAAAGACCATCAGAACAACTGCTTGGATAAATGCAAAGAACAGTGTCCGGCTGAAGAATATCTGATTAAGTCATCACCATCTACACAGAGCCTAAGGTAGGCTCATAAATGCGTAAGAAATTGCTGTCTAACCCCCCCCCCCCCCAAAAAAAAAAAAAAAAGCTGTATTGGTTGTATACATCAGATCAGAGGAAGGAGCATGTGGCTTTACACAGAGCTTTCTCAAATCTGGGTAAAGCATGACATTGGAGATGCACTGTGAAACCTGATGTGAGAGAATGATTGTGAAACCACAAGCAGCAGTCCTAAGGAATGTAATATTTAAGTACTGACAGCTGTGTGTAGTTCTTAGGCTTGTTTTCCTGCCAACTGTAAAAACTCTAGATGCTTTGGTTAAATGGTTTCAGCATGTCTTTCCTCTTTGTATACCATACCTGGTTAGTTTACCTAGATATAGTTATTTGCACTTTTAAGCGGTTTTAGGCATTTTCATTGTTTTATGTGCAACACTGCAGTGGATGTAGCAATGCTAATATTTTAGGTTTCTTACTTCTAGTTTAAAAGGTGTCCATTCATATCTTCTGCATCATGTTAGTCTGTTTACTGCTTCAGCCAGTATAACACTGTTATTGAATGTTAATAAAGTTCAAAACTAATTTTTTTGAATTGTATTAGCATATTTTACAGATGTGTTGTTAAAGTCAGGAAATATCTTTGGCATGTCTTTTCACGGCAGAATTAAGCACTATTAAAGAAACAAAGACTACTGACGCAAATATGATTTAAAGTAAAATCAGGGCTGTTCATTTCTCTTCAAAATAAAACACTTCCTTTAACTTATTCTACTGTCTCTTGGCATACTGAAATGAGCTAATCATATTCACAAATGCAGTGAAAATGAAAATGTCATTGCATACATTATTGTTCGCGAATATGTCATATTAACGTACTTGTACAGTCTTCATTATCTTATTTTTTTCTACCGCTCATCTGAATCATGTTGTTTTTTGTCAATTGATGAATAAAGTGATGCATTTTGTTTTCACCAAATTAATGAATTATAAATTCCATGATGCTGCAAAAGCTCAGAATGTATGCCTTTTGGAAATTACAGTCATTTTCAAATGTCACTTTTTCTCTCTTGCGTCCTGCGTACAGTCGAGTGACCAGGACCACATTTGATGTTACTGTGTTCTGAATGTCTTCTTCCAATGGGTTGCCTACATCTAAGTGTTTCTGATAATCCATTATCAGGAGAAACCCTTCTGGTACATACTTTTTCTCCTTTTGGATGTCCCATACTCCACAGGTCTTTTAATTATTTGGTAGCGGAGCTGTCGCAAAGGACTTTAGCATCTAAGGCTGCACACGTATTTGATGCCTGTTGACTTTTTATAACCAGTCATGTTCACTCATTAACATCTTTGTCAGCTATCAAACTTTTTTTTTCTGCAACAAGTCTTTAGATTACACCATTAATAAAAATGCTTTTCATAAATTTTCTGTGTTAGCCTCACTTAATGGCATAGACAACATAAAAAACAGTTTACAGGCTGTTTGTGTTTAATGACAATTTGTAAACTGTCAAACTGTTTTTATTTTATTTTTTAATGGTTGCTTACTGTACAAGTTGGTGTCCATGACAGGCAAACTGTCTGCAACTGTGCTTGAATGTCTGTGCACCTCTTAAGTGTCAAAGATGTCTTTTCAGAAAGATGTGACTGAAAAATGGTATTTCTCTGCAAGAACTTTACTCAGACTACTAGGCCTGATGACTGCGAACACAGTGACAGGTTTGCTGTAACGGTACTTGAATGATCTATTGTTAATTGATCCTTAATTAACTTAAGATTATTTTCTGTATATATTATAACATATACTGTTTCATTGTATATAGACCTGGGCAGCTTATTAAAGGAAGTTATGTTTCTTAACCGCTGTCATACCTAGGTTCTCAGTATGGGACTGGATGGTTGTCTTTAGAAGGCCCATTTCTTAGGTGCTGTCATACACCTCGACCCACACTCAGTGAAAACAGGAACAAAGGCACCTGAACATCCAGCCAAAAACAGGGGCATCTAATTAGCATAGGATGTGAATACCAGATAGCAAATAACTCTTCTTTCTTTTAGTAGGAATGTGGGATACTACTCAGAAAAACATGTTTTAAAACACTGTGACAAAAATGATGGAAAAGTATAAGCACATTATCAATGAGACAGTGTAAAATGTGTAGACTTTAATGAACTGTATTGCAAAATTGTACCACGCAAATCATTTATCTTTCCTTCCAAAAAAGGGAGATGGAAGATAGGTGTATTTTTTGTTTAAATTATGGTGCCACCAGTGTGTTCGTCATGTGGTATGGTTTTCTGTATCTTAGACAGCTTCAAAGATCACGTGTGATGAGGGGAATTCAGAACATTTTGTGAATGGGGTAAATCAAGCCTGAAAATAAGGACATACCTCCAAAAAATAGGTGCATCATGTGCAGGGGTAAATCAGGCCTGAAAATAAGAACGTTCCTCCAAAATACTGAGTGCACTAGTAGCTAACACTAGAACAGGTACCCTGGTCTTGTATTTTAAACAGTATCACAACCCAGTGGCTCAAACATGTGCTAATGTAACTCTTCACAGAAACTGTATTTTGTGTAATTTTAAGTGTGTAGGACAAAAATGACAAACTAGGCAGACAGCAAGTAGATAAATATATCAAACTCTATCTGCCTTTGTACTAGAAGCAAATCAGTGTAAGCTAAAGTCCAGCTCTGCAGTGTAGTTTACTGTTTTTTTTCTGTCCTGGAAATTGTGTCTTATCCTCAGATATCAAGATAAAGAACTGCTGCATACTTTCTCTGGATCAGGATTGGAAAGTCACATAATAATATCTGGCTGCATAATATCATAATATCAAATAATATCAAATAAATATAACTTTTAATAAAAACATGAATAAAAATATACAGCTGAGCTTCTTAAGAAATGACTTCAACACAGAGGGCACTTTGCATTTTTATAAAGTTTAAATACTTTGGCACAGTAATTCCACAAAAAAATAGATAATGAATGTGCTGGTTAAAACAATATTATGATATTTGCACTTAAAAAAAAATACCACTATTTAATAACAAACTACGCTTTTCCAGATTTCCTTAGACTGATCAATCCCCATGTCATGTGGGATCATGGTGTAAAGGCCCTGCATATCCACAGTGACCAGTAATTTATCATCAACACTAGCATTTTTAATTTTGCTTATAGAATCCACTGAATCTAAAAGAAAAAGAATATATGGACTTATTGTCTGTTTCAGTTTGTTTTCACTATAGATAGCTGGGGGCTTGGTCATAGGTCATTCCCCACCATAAATAGCCTCAAAGATGGGTTGTGTTGATTCTTATGAATTTTCAGAATCCCAAATATAATTCTCAAATAGGAACTAGAAACGTTAAAAAATAAAGCTAGTTTCCTAACTATAATGCCTGCAATCTTCTCGTTATAGTCTGAGGTATTCATGGCAACACAACAACCCCATCAGTCTTCATTATATTCCTATAGTCTTTATTCAGCTGCTAAAATGACAAAAACATCTTTACAGTAGTTGTGAGAGTGCTTGTATAATAATGCTCTCACATGTTTGTTCAAAAATGCTAATAGCAAGATGAAGGTGGTAGTGTGTGTGTGTGTGTGTGTGTGTGTGTGTGTGTGTGTGTGTGTTTGTTTGTGTTTACAAAGACACGGTTTCTTAAGTATTCATTTTCCAGAAAAGAAATTACTCCACTTTATCAAACATACATTTTCTGATATAATGGTGTAGGACTTTAGAGTATTAGCTAGGTCTACCATTCCAACTATCCTGTCATTACAAATTAGTTAATGTGAAAAAAGATTAAACATTTGGAAGTTATTCTGTCACTTGGGATTTTCATGGCTTAAACCCAGTAATTACTGGGGTTACTTGGTGGTCTAGTGGTTGAGATTTGGCACTCACACCACCACAGCCTGGGTTTGATTCCCAGTCAAGACATTTCAATGGATTTCAGAGAACTCTGCAACACTTTTCCACCATTCCAACTGCATCCAGAGCAATCCAAACTAAGATCAGGATATTTTCTTGATTAACTGCACTTGTACTTGCTTTATACAGTGATCACCACTGTTTTGAGCATTTTAAAGCACTTATTTAATTTTATGTAAAAAATAGTAATTTCTCCATTTCTTGGCCTTTTTAGCCAGGGTGCCTCCAAGTCTCTTTGCAGAAGGGTGAATTAGACAGGGACTTGCTTGTTTAATAATTGTTTGTTGTTCAATCTGCACTTGAGAGCTGCTATTGCTGTGCTTTTACATTATGAAATTCCAGGATCAGACATATTGTGGCAGAAGGTTTTTAACCTGTCTGTCTAAGTTGAGAAGCACTGCTAGTTTGTTATTTAATCTGCACTTGAGAATTGCTTTTGTTGTGCTTTTACATTAACAGATTCCAGGGTAAGACATCTTATGGAAGAAGGTATTTACCTGGACTCTGTGAGTTGGGAAGCCCTGAAGGAAGGTCAAAGTGTGGTTGTTTATTGGCTAGGAGGAGCAATTTACAAGCTTTCTTCTCTGCTGTAAATTAGGCAAGTTGCAAGGCTCTCTGTTCATGTAGAGAGAACTCTTCCATGCTTTTCCAGTGTTTCAAATGCAATCAGAGCCATCCAAGCTAAGCTAAGACTATTTTCTTCATTAACTGCACTTGTACTTGCTTTGTACAGTCATTACTACTGTTTTTAAGTATTTTTAAAATATTTATTTACTTCTGTGGCAAAAATAATAATTTCCCTACCTCCAAGGAAGGTGTATATTTATATCTCTCGGATACCGTGTTTTCTTTTGTAAAAACTCATTACATCCAATTGACGCCTCTAGGTGCATCTGCAGTTAACTCCTACTGATGCCTCTAGGCGTCAAATATTGTTTGTTCATATTTGCATCAATAATTCCAAAACCATACTATGTACAAGGTTTTAAAACATTTCATTTTAAAGCTTACACAATGTTAAACTCAATTGCATTATTATTTGGCCTCTGTCTAGTGCAGGTAATTAGATATTAACTGTTGTTTTTATTATATTAATTTATACAGATATTTTCACATTTTTCTAAATATCTCCAACAACCAAGTAATGCAGACAGAACTCAGCCTCATATGAAAGCTCACAGCTAGATGAATAAAATGCTGCTTGATAGTGTATGTGTATCTTGAGTTGTTGCTGAGATATTGTAAGTTGTTTACAAAATATTACAAATGTAATAGGCTATGTTCCAAGTGAATGGAGGACTGCAACAGTCATTCCCCTTCACAAGGGCAGACCATTAACCAACCCAAAGAACTACAGACACATCAGTCTAACGAGCCTACCACCTTCACAAAGAGATCAGTCACCAGTGGAGTGCCACGGGGCCCCATGCTGGGCCTGTTTCTGTTTAGTGTCTACTTTCAGAAGTCAAGGCTGACATTAAAGGCCTCTGGCTCACCAAGTTTGTAGAGGACTGTAAATTCGGAGCTGTTATAGATGCCCCCAAGACATAAAAATCTTGAAACTGAATTTAACACAGACAAATGACTGGTGCCCAAAGCCATGGTTTAAAACTTGGTATTAAAAAATGCATTATAATGCCATTTAGGAAACTGTAAACAGAAGTTAATTACGTCATTGATAAAATGCCCGTATGTGTCAACCCAGTAGTAAGGATCTATGAACATATGTAGACAGCAATCTCACCTTTGACCAGCATATAGCTAAGGTAATATGAAAGTCATTCTGTGTCACCATACTTATAGGTAAGGGTATGGCATCCAGGTCCAAGGAAGTTACAGTACCACTCTACTTGACCTCTATCACACCTGTCATTGAATTCATTGCCCCCTTTGGCATGTATCTAACTAGAAACTTGAAACAGCTGGAACACCTTCAAAGGTTTTTCACCAGGATTATTCAGAGTCTGAATGCCCTGTCCTACACTGATTGCCTAAAGGCCGTGTCTCTGTATTCAGTCTCCTAGAGGCTGTTCAGAGGGGATCTTTGCATGGGTTATAGGGCTTCCTCAGACCCAGCCTTGATGGATCTGTTGCACATGCACAAAACAAATAGCACCAGAAACACTGGATTCAGGGATCTGAACTTCACTTCTGACATCAACAGAATGCACTAGAGAGACAGATGTACCCCAATGGATCCCAGCACTATGGAATAGGCTCCCCATCCATATAAAACAGAGTTCATTCCTGACCCTGTTCAAACAAAACCTTAACAATTGAATGGGAAATTGTAAGGTTAGCCCCCCCCCCCCCCCACTCTGGTCTGGCCTCATGTGTCTTATGGTTAGAGAGTGTCAATAAGAAAGGTATTATCCTAACTAATATCCTCCTACAAATCCATAGCTACCTGCCTACTAACATGGTCTCACCCCCTTATAATACTTGGGACTCAGATGGTTTGGGAGTGTGGCTAGGCTTGTAAGGGCTATGATGATCATCATCCTAGCAACAGTAACCTATGAACCTATTCCTTTTCATGTCTTCAGAGCTTTGGTTTTGAGAATATTGTTGACAGTTCTGCAATCTTGGTAGTTGGAATGGATGTGAAGACTGTCAACTTTAATCTTTATCATCCACAGTTATTGGTCCCAGTTCTTTGAAAGCACTGCATTTACAGCTCTGATTAGTTATCTGCTTTATCTACACGGCTGTTAAGATTGAAGTGTACCTGTTTAGGAGGGCTTCATTTGCTGTACTAGTCTGGAAGAAGCATCTAGGAAGGCAGTATTCTAAAGATGTCATCAAAAGCTTGTCATCTTGTAGCTACAGTTTTGATCATACCAGGTCTGGATGTCTTGCTGCTTGCATTTTGTATATTTATTGACATTGCATCTCCATTTCCTTTAACTGTCAGAGTTGTAGTCATTATAGTCTCTAAGAAAGTTATTACATTTCTTTTTCTCAGCAACTCTTTATCCATGTTTAAGATCATCTAATTTATCTAGCAGGGCAACGTTAGAAATCCATTTCAGTTTTTCGTAATCGTTGCCTATAGTAAAATTGAAACTCTGCATTTTATTCTCCATATATGTGTTGGTGCCACCTAGTCTTTTCATTTACCATTTCCATCCTACAGGCAACCCCTCAGGTGGATTTACATAAGCTGCTAATTTGTTGATTCTTGTGCCTTTTGAGTACATTTAACCTTGATGCTGTCTTTATAGGTTGTCCTACTATAACTAATTTATAGGTTCATAAGTTACCATTAGGCAGGCACTTTGAACAGCCATATATAGTCTAGTCTCTTGGAAGTACTTTTGAAGCATTGCCAGTAGGATTTCCTTCTTTGTTGTTAAGGTTACTACTACGTTACCACTCATCATCATCATCATCTTCATCATCATCATCCAAGGGGTAAATTTATGTCAGTTCATTCAGTCATCAAGATTAAACCTGAAGGAGGTGAGGTGTTTACACTGTTCAACTCGCAGAAGAAGCTGGCTGCTCTGGTAGACTGAACACAAAGCGTAGCACAATAAAGATGGGTCATGTACCAGCCATTGAATATTTATTATTTTTTGTAAGTTGTGTACCAGCTATTAATCAGAAATTCAGTCTGCAAAGTCTAGAAGTCTAAATAGCTGTATAGTCCGCCACTCTGCAGTTACATCAGATGTAAACCAAGAAATCTGAATTTAGCTTCCCTCTACTGTAGCTGTAAATGTGTAACAGGAAGACTGAAACAAGTGTTTGAACAAAACAATTAGTGCCCATATTGAATGCTTCTCACATCTTTAAGGCAATACGCTTTAAAGTAGCTTTTGAATATATTTCACTCCCAAATGAGTTTCTCACAAAAAAAAAATTGTGGTAAATTGGGTAAAACAGAAATTCTTCAGCAGATAGAAACAATCAAAGTAAGCCTACCCGTATGTTTATTACTTTAAAATTATTGCACTCCCATTAAATGTGAAATAGGTGAGAAGCTCTTACTGATTGTGGAGTTTCTGGTGTTTGGCTTAATGCAATCATGCCTAAAAACAAACAGCTGTTGCACAAGGTTTGTGTTTCACTCTAAATATGAAACTAGGACTATTAAATCCCTCACTGCCTACAAACCTCACGCATTGCTGTCTGCTTTGTCTGCTATGTTGCAGTCATAAACTATATAATTTTACATTTTTCAAATGTAAGAAGAGAAAATAACAGCCGTCTTATTTTCCAACCCATACTGCTTTCCAGCCACCCAAGAGCAGACTACCAGCAACACCAACACCATAGTCACATACGCACTATCCAGTGGTGCATGATTGTCATTTTTTCTCATTTTTATATATGTCTTTACTTCTCGGTACTGAGCAAAGCAGACGGAAATACTGTACTCCATTTCACTTTAGCTCCAGGCATCTGTAGATCAGATTATGTGCAAATAACCACAGCTGCACGAATTTTCAGCTTTCTGGCTTTGATGCACCATTTACAGTGTTGCACTTTAGGGAACTGTGCAAATGTTGAATAGTTATGTCTGAAACGGTGAAATCAGTCTCTGTATGAAGTCACACGTAATAGAGTTTAACACTTTCACTGTGATAGTTTATGAGATGGTCATATCTTTTGCCTTTGCTTAAAATTCGGGTCAGTAATAGTACATAGTTTCAAAATGTTGATGGAACATTCACTTTAGCAAATGTGTGCTTATAATTTCTGCAGCTTCTGACATTTTGACCAGGATAAAAATGATAATTCCTACTTAGTTTGTTATCTTGATGAATGCAGGTATAATTACAAGCAAAATCCAGCCTTTTTCTCCTTTACTGGAAGGATTGTTTTATTTGAAAGTAGAAAACAAAAAGCTTTGCTATTATATAAATTGTTTAAACTTTTTTTTATGTATAATATATACCAGAAAAATACAGATATCCATTAATTTGGCACTGAATGGCATTCAGTGATTTCACGCTTTAGGCTTGTGCCTCAGAACCTCGTTGCACTTAGTAAAATTGTTGTTATGCACACCCTCTTATGCCTTTTATTCTGTAGTACAGTTTACTGAATGGTTATAATTAAGCAATATTCAGAATGTCCACTGCGTCATATATCTAGGTTAGTCAACATTCTGAATGCTAACAGGGGAATAAAGATCACCTCAGTCTGGACAAGAAAGTTATATTTTTTTTATCCGGAATAAAATGCTCGCCTAAACCTGTCAACGTTTCTTCCACCTCTTTAAACATTTATTCATTTCTGGACTACTGCCACCACAAGTGTCATGTAGAATAGTAATTCAGAGTTCTCATCACTGTGATAATTGTATGTGCTTGGCATTTTGGATGTTCTGCTTTGAACACAACTGATTTGATACATAATTGTTAATTTGCTGGAACGAACTGATAAAATTTCATTGGAAAGTGACAGTCACAGGTTGGCCAATCTGCACTTACTATATCCTGTCAAGCTCAACATTGCTTTAATCTGGATGCTGCGACTTATCCATAGTCGCAACACAGACAGCTTTACATATGTTTCTGTTTGATTCAAAGGCTCCTTCTCAATTAAATATGAGGGCATCATCTGTATGCCATCAAAAAGTACCCCCCAAGCAAGTTTTAAACCTCAGAATCTTCTCCTTTACCTTTAGCCAGTCTGACAACATATTTTTCAATAGTTTTTACAACTGTATTCTTAGATAAAGGACCAAGTGAAATTTAAGAACTGTCGCCTGAGGTTCTTTTTCAGATTTGGATTAATACATTTTCATGGTTCAAGAATATTTAATCCCCTGCAAAGGACTGATGCTGTGCACTCACTTGACTAACTGATGCATTCATAAGAGACAGACCGTAGAGGTGTATCAAACCATGTGTCATAACCCACCCCATTAGTTAAGGGCGACCTTAGGTAAAATATTATTCTAGACTAGGGGTTCCATGGCACCATTCCTTGTCCAGTGCCCCCCACCCTCAGTGACACCCCCCCAAGTTCCTACACTCATGGTACCCCCATATAACCCAAATTACATTTTTTCTACGTTTCTCACATTTTATTTTACTCTTCATTTTCTTTTCTGCATCTTGTCAACACACCCAAACTGGGCAAGACCATGCTGTAATACCTAAATAACTATGGGGTGAAATAGCTAAATCAAGCCAGGGGGTCTAGCCATGGGGGTTGTAGATGTTCTGAGATACAAGTTAGAAATTATTTTAATATCTTGATCCAGTAATGGCCTAAACACAAATCACGGCTGAGGAAAGAAGTTCAGTTTTACTCTTCCGCTTTGCTTTACCCTGCATCCTTTCAGCACATCATAACGGTCCATGAGTGCATTGTAATAACTGTGGAATAAATAATCAAATTAAGCTAGGGGTCTGCGGAACACTAGGCCGCCAGAAGCAGTCAGGTTATAGATGCTCCATTGTGCATTTTAGAGCTTTTTTCCAACATTTTGTTCTAAATGTTAGTCTGGACAAAAAATGAGTATGGAAAGATATTTAATTTTTTATTCTTTCAAGGAGGAAATATGTCTGAAAAAATAGCAGATACCAATAAACTGAGAAGGCAAGTGTTTATGTGGATCAATGAATCATTTCTCACAGTAGTGCCTGCCTCCTTGCCTCCTCGCCTCCTCAAAAAAGACAGTTGCCTTCTGTGTATCTCCCTGATGTTAGATTAGGAAGAAGGAGCAAATGGCCAGTCATATATGCTAAACAGCTTCTGTCAGATATATAACACAACACACCTCCTTACCCAAATTTCCAAAAGACAGCCACCTTCTGTGTGTCACTGTGATGTCAGACTGAGATAAAACTGAAAGAACAAGTATAACACAGTAGCGTATTTCAACCTGTTGCTGTCAGATGTATGTAAAGAGCATACCTCCTTGCCCCTACCCCCAAAATATAGTATCTGTATATGCATTTGATTCTTGATTGTGAGAATGGTGAAAAAATAGTGATCACAGCAATGTGTTCCAACTTGTTGCTGTGCACACCTCTGAAATTTGTGAGACGTATTTAAGACCATATATCCTCAGCCCTAAACCAAGTTTCATTGACATTCTGTTCACAACTCCGACATTTGATTGTGAGAAAAATTAAGGTAGCAACACCCATACTATTCCCATCCCCTCCCCACCCACAAGCTACAGTGACCTCCTGTCTAAATCTCTGAGCAGGGCAGGTTTTAGACAAAGTGAGGTTCAGGGCAGAGTCCACTACTAAGCCTGTGTAATCCACGTATACTGCCTGGAAAGTGGAAGCCCTGAGTGTTTGACTGTTCTGTGATGCATTTTATGCCTTATTTTGAAAGATAACATTTCAGAGTAGCTGTAAAAATATCATTATGTTTGTGCTTTGCAGTGGTGTGCATGTCCACAGATTAAAAAATAAACATATATATATATATTTTATATATGATATATATATATATATATATATATATATATATATATATATATATATATATATATCTGGGAAACTAACCACTTAGCCACCACAGACAATACAAAAAAAAACCCCACCGAAGTGGGAGGCTGTGCCTCTCACAGTCCCTTGGTTAAATATTCCAACTCAAAGATTGCACTACAGTGGAAAAGTGGAAAAAGGTCGCCAGTGGTGGCCAAGTGGCTAGTTTTCCATAGGCGAAATTCGCTGTTACAGGAGTTTGCTGTTTTGAAAGTTTGATCGCGAGTCGACATTACGGGAAATCGATGATATAAAGGGGAACCATATATATATATATATATATATATATATATATATATATATATATATATATATATATATATATATATATATATATACACACACACACACACACACACACACACACACACACACACACACGCGCACAATCTGACCCTGTCTTGGAAATTCAGGTTTATCACAAGATGTGCTGATTTTTCACAGATGTACACATGTATGCACATACTGACACTGCCCTTGACAACCCAGGTGTATCTCAAGTTACACAGAGACAGGCAGACAGACCCAGAAACACTCTTGCATACATGCAAAATGGTGTAATGCCAAATGGCATCCATCACATCTGTGAGGCTGTAGAAGGATGCCAGGGCACATGGATAGCCCACACAGAAGGAGAGCATGCAGACTCCACACTCAAGAAGCCTCAGTGAGTAACACAGCTAGAACTATGAGATGGCAATGCTTCTCAGTGCACTATTGTACTAGTGATCATTTACCTTCACACATCCTACTCTTGCCACACTGCCAAAGGTAGTCAGTAATTGTATGCAATGTGGATGTATCTAATGGAAAGTGAAAGAATTTCTGGCACTGTTGTTATACAAATGGGGTGATAGACACACACACGCGTGCGCACATACATAAGTGTAGAAGCATGAAGTGTTTTACCAGCTGTGAAAGCTGGTAAACTGTCAAACAAACAGCAGTATACATATCAACTTTTTTACTTAAGAATTCTGCACAGATCCAAAAATAATGGTGAGACATAGGATCAAAATTAGGGATAGTTTTTAAATAGAGCAGCAAGTTTTGCATTAGCATGCATTTTCTGAACAATAAGATGTATAAAACTCTAGTATCTAGAATTATTGGCTGACTGTAATTTGTAGTAATTTACCTTAAAATCAGAAGAAAACATTTGAGGAACGGGGCAAAATATGAGGCAAAATCAGGAACACTTGGGAGGTATAGTGGGCAGAACAAAGTGCTCCTCTGACTGAAGGTAAAACAGCTTTAAAAAGCTGATAAGAGACATTGTTCTGTCATATTTTCTTTTACTAAATGTGGCAGATGGCAGATTGA
Organism: Protopterus annectens; assembly: GCF_019279795.1. Taxonomy (NCBI): domain Eukaryota; kingdom Metazoa; phylum Chordata; order Ceratodontiformes; family Protopteridae; genus Protopterus; species Protopterus annectens. Next base: position 738,244,102 of record NC_056734.1, on the reverse strand, counting down.
AACTTTAACAGCTTTCAATAGCTGTTTTACCTTCTATCACAGTTCTTTGCCAACCAGCACTGCCCACTATTAGTCCCTATTTTAAGACCCAATCTTAGCAGTACTTAGGGTGTTTTTAACAAGATTTTGTTAAGCACCCCCTAATTACTGTTTAGACTGGGTCTCATGTTAGGGAAACTAGTTTATCTTTTTCTCATTTTCCGATCATCATTGTGCTGCTCCAGGCACTGACATACGTTTTGCATCAATGTGCACTTTTTGAATAATAAATTGTATGACTCTGTTACTCATGTCTTACTTGTAATCCTCAAATGATTTGCCAGAAAAAGAAGGACAGGTGAAAAATATGAGGAAATATTAGGAATATTTTGTAATTCAGGGACATTAGAGTGGCAGGTAAGGAAAAGATGAAAAATACAAGTAATCTCCGTGGTATCCCCGAAGTCTCAAAACAACCCACTAAAGTGTAGTGGGTCTAAAAACAAAACAGTGTAAGAAACTTCTCTGTGTGGAAGATTTTCAGTCCATATATTTCTAGTTAATCACTGTATATTAATCAGATCAGACAATAGTAGTAGAAGTAGCGAACGTAAACTTGTCAAGTCAAAAAGTAATAATAGAAAATATATAATTCTACAGCATTACTAAGTATTTGAAAGTAATCCATGCAAGGCAGGCAGTCTGTTTCCAGTCGAAAATCCTTTATTAAGTACACAGACAAGCGATCAAGGATTTTCGACTGGAAAGAGACTGCCTGCCTTGCTTGGATTACTTTCGAATACTTAGTAATGCTGTAGAATTATATATTTTCTGTTATTACTTTTTGACTTGACAAGTTTACATTCGCTACTTCTACTACTATTGTCTGATCTGATTAATATACAGTGATTAACTAGAAATATATGGACTGAAAATCTTCCACACAGAGAAGTTTCTTACACTGTTTTGAAAAGATGAAAAATAAGACAAACTGGGGGGACATTTTCCAAAACTGGAGCAACCAAAAGGTATGACTATCTGGTTGGCTGCAAAAAAAAAAAACGTGCTGACATGCTGCTATGTACTTGTCCAGTCAGCTGTCACAACTAGAATGACCACAATGCTTTCTCACTAAAAAAAAAAAAAAAAAATGGGTCTAAATTTTAAATACTATGTAGACTATTTCAAAGCCTTGCCCCTCCTCTCACTATCATACATGCTACTGAGAGGTGACTTCTACCTTGCATATAGAGCTTCAGCAGACCCTGTTCTGTCAGCCTGTTACCCAATCGCAATCCAGTGGTATCATAAATACCCATCCAATGAATCTCAGTCTGTTTTACAAAATAAATAGAAAATGTTGGAGGCATACTTAATGTATCACAGAGAATACCATTTTTGTGGAACTGCCTTCAACTCCACATAAAGCAAAGTACTTCTGTTGCTCTATTCAAATGTAATTTGAATGAATAGATGGGTAACCACAAATTCACCCCAGTTTACCACCTCTTTCCATTATAGATAGGGGAAACATGTAAATGTCTCAACATGCCGTTGTTCTGCCCATCTCTATGTTATTTGTATGGAAAATATAAGGGCTAGAAACTATCATGGGAATGCAAGTCTAGACTTCTTAAGATCCTCACAGTTCAATAGCCTAGTGAGTAACTACGAACCTGTAAATGATACTGTATCTGTCTTCGAGTCTTTCCAAAACATTGTCTGTGCCAGAGCTTGTAACTTGGTTGGGATGAAGGAGTGTGGCTGTCCATGGCACAAGTTGTTAGGTGGTACAGTTGGCACATGCCAGTCATGTATGGGTGTAGTACCAGCTTTGTTTTATGAGGATATGATGACTTCATAAATGAATACCAGTACTGCAATTGCAGTCATAGCTGAAGTATTGAAGTGCTCAGTGTGTGCTAGTTTAACTACAGCAAGCTGCTTGTTACTAACATAGATGTACTAAGCAGCTTACTACAGTTTTAGCAGGCTGAAGAATCATTTTTTTTCTTGGTTTTCAAACTCAGTAAGATCAGATGACATCACTATAGTTCTGGTCTCAGCCACAAAGAAAAGACTCATTCCATTTAGGGGAAGAGAAAGAGAGGAGCCTGATGAGTGTGTCTCACGTATAATGTAAATTCTCAATGAAGAATGAAGGTTAGAGTATGGTAAAGTTGGAAGTCTGCTAATGATCCTGTTCAGCCAATAATTCATTGGATGTCAAGCATGATCCAACCAGTACTCTTAAATCCATTTACTAGACAAGTAAATATGCTTATCTAGTCATTCACCAACCATCATTCTAGAAGGTTGTTAAAGACCTAACAACTACATCCTCAAAACAGTACCTCCGTCTTCCACTATCCTGAATGTAGCTCTTTCTGTTGCCTAGCTTGATGATCTTTTTAAAATGTATTTAATCCTGGAGGCTTAAACCTTTTTTACCTTAGGGACCCCTGTTAACCCATTTATCCAGTTCCTCAAAGGTCTAGTTGTTTTGTATCCTTCTTGACAACCATGTTAGGACAGTGTCTGTCTGATGTTTACTGGATTTGTTTAATGAAGACAAAGGAAGTGATAGGCTGTCTTATTTCAATCTTCCTTTTATCATGTCCTGTCACTACAAATCCAGTAATCAGTATTGTCATTCTTTCATACTGTGCAGGGATAGTCCTATATATCCCAAAGCCGTTTTGATTATTCTGTTTCCTAAACTATTTTGCTTCCCCTCAGTTCAGGACTATGACCCTCTGTCTAACCTCTAGCATGTAGCACAGATTTTTTAAAGGATTGTTTTCATTCAACTTGCTTAAAGTCAAAGTCAACTTTGTCATTCAGACCTCACAATAGTGCAACTGAAAGAAATTGCGTTACTTTGAACTCAATGTGCATACAACATATACACTGATATTAATGTAACAACAATACATATACTAATGCTAATCCAACAATAAAAGCAGTAAGACAATTATGCAGTGCAGGAACAAGTACAATGACATGCACCAAGACTATTCCACTTGCATGTCTTTGTCAGTACCCAAAATATTGCACAGATAATATATTGCAAAGATCAGAATCAGACAGATTTCAAATTTTACAGAATGCTAACTTGGCATATTGCACAGAATGTTAAGTTGACATTGTTAATATTGCACATAAGACATATATTTTATTAATAAATGAGGTATCCTTTCCTGTTCATAGCATAGCATAGTTTTAGAAGGGGAATTCACCAGTTCAGTCCCTGTTTTATGGCATCACTGATATGATCTGTGAAGGCTTTCAGCCTAGCTAGATAAAATTTTGTAAATAATTCTATGTCATTGTAAATATTAATATGATCCACAGGCTTGTTTCACAAATGTGAAGAAAACTGTTATGTGTTGAGCTTCAGAAATGTAACCACAGTGCACCCTGCTGGAAGAAAGCTGATGAGTAAAGAATTTTACAACTGTGTGATCTCAAGCTAGGAGACAGGATGTCTGGGCTACAATTTTTTTCTATTGTCTTAAGACATAGATAATTACTAGGTTTCACATGTAAAGTGTCTTTTATTGCTGTGGCTTCCTGGCAGGTGCAGATCAAAAAGAAATGTTGAGTTCTGTGAGTCTGGGAAACTTTAGCAGAGGTGTCAAGAATGATGTAATCTGAAATGACTAAGCAGTAATGTGTATTATCAATTTAAGGGCCATCTCAGAAAGACAGAATAGCATTTTATATTTAACTTTAGACATGTTAACCACTCATCAGCACTGTGTCTTGCTCTGTAAGTAAAGTTATTTAGACCTTAGTATTTCTCATAGAGATAGATAGAAATATAGCCAGATTAGTGTAGCTGTTTTCTATATTTATGTCAGACTGTCCTACAGTATTGTTTTAAAGTATTTTCCTGGGATTTTTCAACTCTCTGTTATCACTGTGTTGAATTGACAAGTAGTGTCTTGTGTTTTTATTATTTATTATTAAATATTTTAAACCGTTCATCTGTGGCTGGTTTGTGTGTAGAAATAGTTAAGCTCTTAAGAGTACTTGCATGTGTTTGACACTGTATTGGCCACTCCTGAATAGCCTTCAAGTCTTAGTCACACTTACCAATTGGATAATAATAACATTGCACAGTAGAATTGGACACCCTTTGGTAAGTGCCTTTATAGTAGTTGATAAGAGTGGTTGGTGGCAGTCAGTACTTACTTATAGTCTAGACAGAAGGATAATGCATATCTCAAAGTGTGTGTGTGTGTGTGTGTGTGTGTGTGTGTGTGTGTGTGTGTGTGTGTGTGTGTGTGTGTGTGTGTCTGCATGTCAGCTACTTGGGTAGGGACACGGAGCATTGGTTGGACAGAGATGGTGCTGGAGGTTTTTGCTTGATCACTCGGCTGATATCTGTACCCTATAGCTGTGTCAGTGGGGAGTCTTATTGGGGATCTGGAGAGAAAGGGAGAAACCAGCCCCAGACTGACTGTGACCTCTGTGTGCTCTTAAGGGAAATCGTACTTTACTGTATGTGTACTTGTTATCCTCCCAATGTGGACGCCCTTCACTGGTGCTAGTAGTGAGGATTGAGGCTCCTTTATTACTGGGCCAGTGCGCAGGTGTCACATGATCTGTAACAGTTTAAAAGATAAATTACTGACTGGTACATTTATTGACTTAAAAATGCTTTGAATCAGTAGATCAGTCAGTACATTTAGCCAGACCTAGGAGAATGATTTTGGTGAGAGGTCTTTTAGAGGATTTAAGAGCTTCCTTGCTGATAGAGCCTTCTATGTAGTACTTGATTCAGTATACTCTGACAGGGGCAGATTAAAGTTTAGTTTTCAAAAGGATCTGTCCTAAGCTGTTCTTATTTAATGGTGATCCTGAAGTCGATCTTTCTGGGCAACAAATGTTACACTGTGTGTATGACCTGATTCTAATTTTATTGGCTAGCACTTCCACCATTGTTCAAAACTGTGTTTGGGTTAACTACTTCAGACTCTGGCAATGGCTGAAAAACAATAGCCTTAGCTGATAACATTAACGGATTCCTGTGTGTGTTTTCTGACATCCCACAGACTAACCAGCACTATGGCTCTGCAAATATTCATCCCCTTAAAGGAACCTGCTTTATGCAAATGCTGTACTGCAAGTACATAGGTGGACTGGCCCCAACACTGTGAGAATATGGCTGATAATGTTTTGAAAATATTACAGGCAAACAGGGAGACTCTGAACAAGAACTTCAGAAATTATAGAGGAATGGAATATAAAACTAAAAAGCACATGGGATGAAACTGAGTACAGATAAGATAGATGTAATAGCAGCAAATGAGAGAAATCAGAAGTCTGAAAATTGAGAAAGGAAGGAATTAGTGGAACAGGTTAACAGCTTCAAGTATCGGGGAGAGGTAGTTGAGGAGGGAAGGTTGAATGATGAAGTCAAATTTAGAATCAGAGGGGCTGCCACTCTCTGGTACAGAATGTCAGGGGTAGTGTGTTATAGAAGAATGCTAAAGGAGCTGAAAAGTAAGGTGTACAAAAGTAGTACCACCAGTACTACTTTATGGCATAGAAACTTGACATTGAAGGCAGAACATTTGAAGCTAGAGGTGATAAGGATGAAGTGTCTGAGATGATTGGTAGGATAAACATTGTGGGACAGACAAAGGAATGAGGACATCAGAGCAGAAATCCAAGTCGCTCCAGTACAGAGCAGATCAAAGATAACAGATTACTGTGGTTCAGGCACACTTACAGGAAAGCAGAAGACAATTTGCTAATGAAGGCAAGAGAAAGCAAAGGTGTCCATCAAAAAAGATGGATGGATTGTGTGAGAGAAGACCTGTGACAGTCATACATGACTGACGAAGAAAGGAGGAGAGTGGTATTCAATCGAGAGAGATTGCAACAGTTTATGAGATACCCTGACTCCATGTAGACTGTGCAAAGAAGGGAGTTGATGATGATGATGATGAAAGTTTTGAAACAATTAAATGCAAGTTATACATTTGATCATTTTCTGTCCATCGAGTTTAGTTGTGCTAGGCACAGTTATTAAAATTTAAAAATCTGTACTAGAATATGATTTTCCTGTAGTTACTTTAAATTCCTGCAGTTATACCACCTCTCAACTATAATGAATAAAATGCATACATTTACATTGTTGTTTGAGGCTCTTGGGCACAGCAGTCTTTTATTTCTTGTTTTCTCCTTCCACAGCTGGCCATCTATTTCTGGACCTCCCTTCACCCGCAAGGTCGACAGGACAGACTTACCCTCCTCCAGCCTCTTTCTTGCCCATGTCTGGAGGCCATGAGGAGATCAAGAAACTGAGACATTGTTACACTGCTGCCAGAGTGTTTCCCCCTAATTCCCTTCCCACTCTGCATGTGCCCAGTGTCGCTCATCTGGTCAGGATAAACAGATGGACAGTTGTGGGTTCAGTTCGAACAGCTTTATTATGTACAAACACATCAGGATTAAGGCTTGGTGACTTAAACTTAAATAAACTTATAAACAGACTGACTACTGCACTCATAAATGTTAAAACTCTGGCTGTTCTCTCAAAATGGCACTGCTGCCTGCACATGCTCACTATTTATATGCATGTGCCTACACTTGGAAATGCTTCTTAAAGTTGCAACACATGCTCTGTTCTTTGAGCAATAGGTCATACACTTAAATGACAGCAATCATTGATATGCAGTTGTACAGAAATGATCCTTTGACATGCAATTATACAGAACTAATTCTTTCACATGCACATCATACAAAACTAAACACAAATAAAACAATCGGGTCCAGGTTGCTGTGTATTTTACACTAGATCTAGAAATACGACCTGATTTTGTAACATATAAATTAGAACTGTATCTAGCAATGGGGACAGTCTTTAAGAAATCTTCAACTTTAGTGACATCTGGGACATCATCAGGAACGGGAATAGGAACTGAGACATTTATTTATTTTATTTAACATTTGTTAACTGGGAAAGTCCGACTTGGGACAAAGCCAGTTTTCAGCAGAGGCCCGGGGAGAAACGCTCCAGATGCATGTCTTTGTAACGTGGGAGGAAACGCACATGAACGCAGTGAGGACATGTAGACTCCACACAGAAGGTACCCCAGCCGAGAATCAAACCGCAGAACCTCTTGCTGTGAGGCAACAACGCTACCACTGCAACACTGCACCGTCCGGATGTTTTTATGTTCTTCAACAGGAACATTGTCTGGGTTCTCTGAGGTATAGAGTCTGTATCACAGGTATGATGCTACGATGTTGATTCAGACACCGGAAGAAGATGGCTGCAGTTTCTCCTGTATTCTATACTGTTAGATTCCACTAAGTAGGATCTTTGCTCGCACATATACCTCTCACTTGACCAGTTAGATCAAAGCCATTTTCTGTTGGCATCCTCACTGTCACTCTTCCTTTCAATGGATGAAGAAATCTGTTTGATTTATCATAGCTGGACTTCTGAAAAGAACACTTCTTAAATAGTTGGGCTTTGATTGTGCTGTTGTTTTTAGCATTAGGCACTAATAAACTAGAACTGATAGGCAAGGCTGTTCTGGTTTGCCTAGATAGAAGTCTCTGAGCAGGTGAGCCACGTAGGTTGTCACAGGGTATATTTCTGAAATTAAGTAAATTCAAGAACATAATCGGTATTGTCATGCTTTGATCTCTGTAGTAATTGCTTTGCACTCTGTACTGCATGTTCAACCAGGCCGTTTGACTGTGGGGATTCTGGACTGCTAGTACTATGGATAAAGTCCCACTCTTTTGCAAATTTCTGAAATAATTGACTCGTAAACTGGGTACCATTGTTAGAAATAATTTTGTGTGGACTACCATGGACTGAGAAATGACGTTTCAACTTAGTAATTACAGTACTGGACATTAAGTTAGGTAGCAAATTGATTTCAAACCAGTTCGAATAAGAGTCTGCCAACATTAAGTAATGCTGATTGTTCCACTCAAATATGTCAGTGGCTACTGTTGACCAAGGTAGTTCATGAATCTTGCTTAGCTGAAGCAGCTCTTTTTGCAAATGCGGCTTGGTACTATTGCGTACTGAATAAGATGAAAGCACTTTAGCAATGTCTTTTTACAGAGAAGGCCAAAATACTAGTCCTCTCGCCTGCGGTGGTGGTGCTGCGGTAGCTTTGTCGCCTCACTGTAAGACATTGCCCTGTCCAATTTTCAGCTAAAGCGTCTTCTGTGTGGAGACATGCTTGAATGGGCGTACCTTCGTTGAAGGTTATGCGTCAGGGTTGGCAACTCGGCACTTAAAAATCTACTGCCAATCATTAGCGGACTGGAGTTCCACTGTGGTGACCCCTAACCGGGAAAAGCCAAAAGACACAACAACAACAACAAATAGCTTTGAAAATGATACCATCTTCCTTCAGCATCTCATCTGTGTAAAGAAAATAAGGTTGTACTTCTGACGGCACACAAGATTGCCTTGATGGCCATCCAACATTGATGAAGTGGTTGAGCTTCTGCAAAATTGGGTCAGTCTTCGTATGATCTCTTAGCTTATCAAGTCTTGTGGCAGAAAAATTACGCACTTCCATGACATCAAAGTCAAAATTCTCTACATCAAGCTGTTCTGTGGTATTTCTGGGAGATCTGGATAAGGTATCAGCCAGATAAAGAAGTTTGCCTTTTGTATAGACCATTTTGAAGTTGTATTTTTGTAATCTGAGCATCATTCTTTGTAGTATTGCTGGAGCTGTATGCATAGGCTTCTTTAAAATAGTGACTAGAGGTTGATGATCAGACTCGATCTGGATAGCTCGGCCATAAATATAATTATGGAACTTTGAACATGTGAACATAATAGCCAAAAGTTCCTTCTCAATTTGAGCATACTGCATCTCAGTTTGAGTATGAGTTCTATACACACAGACAACTGATCTGCTCTCTTGAAGAATTACTGCACCAAGACCGAACTTTGAAGCATCACAGGAAAGAATTACTGGTTTGTGGACATCATAGTATCTCGATATAGGTGGATTGGCATTTTGCTGTTTGAGGTTATCAAATGCTCTCTGGTGCTGTTCCAGCCATGAGCAGGCAACATTTTTGTGCATTAGCTCTCTTAAAGGTGCTGATAACTCACTGGATTCAGGTACAAACTTGTTCAAATGGTTAACCATACCAAGGAAATGCTGTAGGGCTTGGACATTGTCTGGTGCTGGCATCTCAAGAATGGCTGCTTGTTTGGAAGGGTCTGGTTGTAAGCTTGTACTATTAAATAAATTACCTGCATAAGTAACTTCTGGTAGCCTGAATTTACATTTCAGAGGATTGAGCTTCAAGTTCACTTCACTGTCTCTGTCCAGGACTTTCCTGAGGTTTCTGTCTTGCTCTGCTTCTCCATTACCTTCAACCAGTAAATCATCCATTATTATAGTACATGGATAACCCAAAAAATATGCTCTATTGCACACTGAAAAACTTCACTGGCAGAATTTATTCCAAAAGGCATTCTGAGAAGTCTGTATCTACCAAATGGAGTACTGAGTGTAGTCAGTAGTGAAGATTTGCAATCAAGCATTACTTGCCAGGGTGAACTCTTTACATCCAAGACAGAAAAAACAGTGGCACTTAGCATGAGGGTGGCAACCTCCTCGACTGCACACATAGGATGATGAGGTCTCATTAATGCTTTTTTCAAGTCTCTTGGGTCAATGCATATTCTGATTTCATCTGAGCTTTTCTTATGAGCAACTACCATGGAAGACACCCACTCATTTGGTTCTGTGACTGGACAAATCACACCTTGCTGCATCATCTTATCTAGTTGGACCTTGACTTTGTCCTGCATAGCTATCAGAACGCTCCTCGATGGTCTGACCTCTGGGTCTACTTTTGTGGAGTAGACAACTGGAAGTTTGCCTAGCTTGTCATTGAAAACATTAGCATACTCTGAGAAAATAGCAATAGTTAAGCTGGAATTAGGACATGTGCTTACATGATGGACTTCTTTGGTAAAAGAAAGCAGTTTCATTCTCAAACTGTCTCTGAGACCTAGTAATGACTGCACAGGTATTTGGACTACATAACATTGCTAGCTGTAACTGTTCCTGACTGAATAGCATGAAAGCACTACTGAGCCTTCTGTCTGAATCTCTTCACCTCCATAAGCTATAAGCTTCGCACAATTAGCCAAATTAAGTTGTTCACCAGCTCTTACTCTAGCAAATGTTTCTGCTGACATAACATTGCACGTTGAACCAGTGTCTCCTTTGAGCTGCTTGGGTTTACCATTGATCAGGACAGTACAAAACACTTTGTTTTTTGCCAACAAATTTACTGCATTAACCTTTTCACCGACCACTGATACACCATCTACATAGAAAGTAGGGTTGCAGCTTTCTGTGTGATCAATTTGCTCTTTTGAGTGACCTTTCTTAATAACTGAATGAGGCTTGCTTGATTTACAAAACTTTTTTGAAAGTGGTTCCATTTTTTACATTTGTGGCATTGCTGACAAATGCTAAGCACTTATCTCTTTTAGACTCATGATTGACACCACAATTACGACAGTTAACAATAAAACTTGACTTGAGTTTGTTGACTCACCCTTATAGTGCACTAAGCATGTCTGTTTTGCTGAGCTAGTCTTAGAACTCCTGGAAAGTTATGGATCCTCTATGGAAAACCTTCAGGGGCTGCAGCTGCCATGTGCTTAGGCCTGGTTCTGATATCCATGTGCTGCATGCTGTCTACGCTTGCTCTACAGGCTGCTGAAACCATGCTGTTATCACTTGCAAGCATACTCGTGCCTTTCTGTAAGCTCATGGATTTGACAAATCTCTACAGCTTTGCTCAATGTTAAATCTCTGTCACAAAGCAAAATCTTTCTGACTTCAGCAATGTTAACACCACACACAAGCCTGTCCTTAATCAACTCATCTTTCAAATCACCGAATCTGCATGTTTTAGCTTTATTTCTCAAGTCAGTGATATAAGCTGCAAAAGTTTCTCCTGTCTTTTGGTCTCTTGTATAAAATAGGTGCCTCTCTAATGTAACATTTGTCCGAGGGTTACACATTTCTGTAAATTTATGTTTCAAGCACTCAGGGTCCTCTCTTGATTCTGCCAGTACAACAATATGGCGGTTCTTCCTGTTGTCCATATACTGCTGGTGCATACACAAATTAATGCTCTCTTTCAGTGGCTTCTGACCCCGCTAAGTTAAGCAAAATAAATGCCCTCATATGTGCACCTTTGTCAGAAAAAGCTGCTTGTATGAAAATGCCATATTCCTGCTAAGATACTCTCCAATTCTCTGCAATATTATGATCAAACACAAGTGGACTGGATCTGCGAAATGCCTCTGCCATATCAACACACAATAGTAAAGGTGCTTGAAATTATGTACAAACACACACATATAAATGCCAGAACTTGTAACTATGCCCAGTAGCACAACAGCCTGTTTGAAACAACTGCACTTTGCAAAATAAATCTCTGTAGTACAAGAACACTTGAAAATCACTGTACTTTGCGAAACCAACCCTTATCAGTGTAAGAAACGATTTGAAATGACTGCACTTTACAAATGAACTGTATACAGCACAAGAAACTTTCAAAATGGCTTTATTTTGTGAAATAACTCTGTACAGTGTTAGGAATACTTTGAAATATTGGCACACTGCGAATAAATGTACACAGCACAAGAAACCTTTCAAAATAGCTGTACTTTGCAAAATGACTGCACTTTGTACACAGTAAACTCTTTGAAATAATTGCAATGTAATAAAGCACACACTTTATACACTTTGCACACTCTGAAATACTTCAGACAACTTTAGTTATGCTTTATATGGCTTCAGTCAATGCAAAATAGTAGCTCATGCCAAAACATGGTCGTTTACTAAAAGATATGCAGTCGCCTTGCTTTTCTAATCTTATTTTGCCCTTTTATTGTACTCGTTATGCCCATTTGATCTCTTATCATGCTCATTATACTTTTCTTGTGCTTGTCTTACTTTAAACATGCTCGTTATGCAAATTAGAGGTAACTCTAAACCCCATATAAGTACTTCTGATAATTTTATCAAATATCATGGTTTCGAATATTTCATCTAATCAACAATGCATTTTGTGCCTTTAGTTTGATTAATAATATCTTTTGTGCTTCTCTTTTGATTAATAATGCATTTTGTGCTTTATGAATGCTTCGTATAGTTGTCTTTGCAAAATAGATAATTTGTGCCAGTTTTGGTTACCTGAAGTCCAGTTCTGGCCTTTTTTAATTGTTTGAGCACTGTATCATCCAACCTGCTTAATATACCTTCACCGTCAACTCTGCACCTCATGGCTTGAAGAAGTTGCACTCTTAATCCCGGTTCTGACACCATGTTGTTTGTCCGGTTAGGATAAACAGACAAACAGTTGTGGATTCCATCCAAGCAGTTTTATTATGTACAAACACATCAGGATTAAGGCTTGGTAACTTAAACTCAAATAAACTTATAAACAGACTGACTACTGCACTCATACATGTTAACACTCTGGCTGTTCTCTCAAAATGGCACTGCTGCCTGCACATGCTCACTATTTATATGCACGTGTCTGCACTTGGAAATGCTTCTTAAAGTTGCAACACACACTCTGTTCTACACCCAGTAATGCCATGAGGATGGGATATGCATTGAGCATAAGTCCTAAACTGCATGTTACTTGTGTAAGGAAGCAAAGTCAGCAGTATGCCCTGCCCACTCTCAGATGTCCCAGTGATAAGAGGAAATGGGATATGGTTATTTCAGGCTTTGTTAGTCAAAAGTGATAAGAATTGCAGGATTGTGGGGTTGCAGTGTATGTAAAGAATGTGATTAAATGTAATATGCTAAATGAAATGGATGAAGAGAAAATTATAAATCAAGGTTAGATGACAGTTGAATAAAATGGAATCTGTAAACATTTATAGGCTTGACAGGCAAGCAAAGAATTGATCTGCAAGCTGCTAGATGCTTCAAGGAAGGATGATAAGCTGTCAGAAAATCAGAAAAAGAGTGTGAGAAGCTAATAAGGGAGTAATGTTAAAACTAGATTTCAGTCTCTCTGAAATGTGCGTAGTTCCGATACCAGAGGTGGATGACAGAATGAAATATACCGGGAAGGATTTGAACAGCTGATAAAGGAAACACTGGGAAGACTAGTATATATGACCTAGTACTTTGCAGAGCAAAGGAGGTACAGGGGTGGGGGAGAGAGCAATGCTAATACAGAAGATGCAAGCCCAGATACCAAAACACAGGATGATGATGAGGAGGAGGAGGAGAAGTCACAGGGCAGCAAACAGTCCTGTAAAATGCATTAGAGAAAGCAGTGGTAATGAATCAAAGGTTAAATGAAGGAAACAACCATTTGTGGCTGAAGAAGAGGACAGGAAAGCAATAAGGCAAAATAGATGGCATTTAAGAAATAGAAAAGTTTGGGAAATGCAAACAAACATGAAGACAGCAGCCAGGATGGTCAGAAGTGCTGAGGCAAAGAAAGAAGAATAAAAGAAGGTAAAAGTATTTTAAGTATGCTGGGTAAAGAAAGAAGCTAGTAAAAAGTAGAAGTAAACTTATGAAGGAAGGTATGTAATTCAGAGCTGAAGCAGAACATTCAGATATTTCAACAAGTTCCTTGCCTGTGTCTTCCATAAATAGAAGGTGGTACGCAGTGAGTAAAGTTCCTCTTTCAAAAGGAGGATGGATGAAGCAGGCATGAAGTGGACTTCCTGGATTGTTAACTAAGAGAGAGTAGTGAAGGAGTCATTTGTACTCATGGAGCAAATGGAATAGGGGGGATCAATGAGATACCTTTTAAGATTCTTATGAAGCAATTCCTTATTGTTTACAATTTTAAGATTAATGTGAAAAATTGGTGTGGCAGTCATTAAACACAGCATGTACTTAACAGATTTCAGCCTGTCTTGCCAAGACTTTTAAGAACTTTCTGCTCTCTGTTCATGTTGTAAAACTCTCTTATTTAGGTAGTTAATTTTTGGTCTGTGTCAGACTTTAACAAAAAATTATTGAGAGAATCCCAGTTAATTGAAAGCAGAGTTTTCAAACTGGAATTCACTAACTAATACAGAAAAATGATTTTGTTAGGGGAGAAAAAGTGTGCTATACTCCTTGTGCAGAGACCGTGCATACCTTACCCTTTTTAACATTACATTTCAGAGATTGCCTCACCTCAGTGTAATGGAAATTCCCATCCACAGTGATCTGCTCTGATTAGATGGTACTTCATTCATTTGGGCTTTGTTGTACAGTCTGTTATCATGCAAAGCAATTACTTCCATTCTGTTTATCAGCTAAGAACTTCATGCTTATTATTAACCTAAATACTGCACTGTTGCTAAATGTGGCTTACATAGGTTTTTATATACTCTTTATTTGTCTGTTTTAAATGTTCTGGATGTTTTGATTTAATTCTGCTTATCGTATCAGTTTGATCTTAATTTTCTACATATATCTATATTTTGCCTTGATTTAACCGCTACATGTATTCTTCTGTACCATCAGTGATAGATTATAATAAGGGCAATTCATGGTGACTCCGGTCTCACAGCTACAGAGGGGGCCTGGGGCCAGGGCAGGAGTATAACACTACAGTTGTAGCTGCTTTAAACAGTGGAGCTGCAGGCTTTTTATCTGTTTTAGTAAAGAAATAACAGCTTTCAAATAAAGGCTCACTGCATTTCTTTACTTACTAACTAAATAACTAAAGCAAGCAAGCAAGCATTCCCTAGTCAAAACAGTCACAGCTTCACCTCCATATGGGGAGGATCAGTGTACTTGACTAATCCATCTGCAGGCATTCTGGTCCTTGTCATGCAACAAAACTTGAGACAGCAAGGAGCGGAAAGCCCACAAATATCAAATGGTAAGGAAATGGTTGTGATGTAAACAACAGCAGCAATGGTGGCAGTTAGAATGCTTTTTTTTTTTAATTGTAGCAGGCAACCAGATATAGGTTGTGGATGGTTTTGCAGGGAGATACTTTGCTATGGTGGCTGGTGAGCATCCTGTTCCAGGTAGGTGCTCAGCATTAAATCATATTGAATTCTGTGATAGGTTCCAGCTCTCCCACAACCCTAAATATGATAAAGGATTAGTGAGGAATGAATGTTTACAGTGCATTTTGATTGATTTTGCCTGTATTCCAAAATGATGGTATGCAGGAAGTAGTTGACATTGTTTGCAAACTTTATTTTCTGATGGCACCCACAGCCAAATCTATGAATGCTTGTGCCTGATATAGACATATGACTCTGAACAGTTTGTGTTTCTATTTCTAAGGGAAGATTCTGATACTGAAAACTACACCCTCGATCTTATATTTCATAAGGCAAAAAAATGGAAGGTTGAACTTTAGATGGTATAGTTTCAGAAAGTAAAATTTAAAAATTACCAGAAAATAGTGCCTTACCAAAGGAAACAACTCCTAAAAACAGTTGGAAAGAGTTCTTAAGGGTCAGTGAAAGAGAACCATAAAATAAAAAAAAAGTTTGCCCTAATTGTTTTTGTCTAACAAATAAACACTATTGATGGCCCCCTTCAGTACCAAAGCAAAAAAGCAGCATGCCTAAAAGGTGAAGAAAAATTGAGACATCTGCTTAAAGGGGTAAAAAAAAGTCTCAAAGTCATTGAAAGTTATTAAAAGACATTCAGTGCCTCAGAAAATGGTAACCTTTAAAGAGGTTTCTTCTTCCTGTTAAGGCATTTTCCACAAGGTGGGATGATGATGAATAACTGGGTACAATTCTATTCCTTACATACAAATACACACTCACACACGAGCACATTAATGTAGACATAGATATGAAATCTATCGGGGAGCAGCATTCTCATTGTGTGTGTGTGTGTGTGTGTGTGTGTGTGTGTGTGTGTGTGTGTGTATGTATGTATGTATGTATATATGCATGTGTAGCAGTGTCCCATTAAACATGTTTTCTGGCAGTGGAAAAATGGCACACAAATGAGACCAGAGTTCAATTCATTTTACATTATTTTAAAAACTTAAGACCTGGCTTGGTAGAAGTAAGATAAAAATAAGATAAATATGAAAACAATCAAACAAATATATAAATCACTGTAGAGCTTTGAAAAGGTATAAATTGGTAAAATACACAGATTTTTGACTATTAGCAAGAAATTAAATTGTAAATGGTTTTGACACTGAAAAAAGCCCCCCAGGAAAGAAGTAGGATGTAAAGACATCATAAAAAGCTCATATCTTGTAAGGTTAGTCAGTGAATTCCACAGCTATGGGGCATGATATAAATAGCAATTCTGTTTAGATTATACAAGATGTATCTGGAAATCACCATCATTTTTTTGCCTGGTGAGCAAAGAATCCAAGATAGTCAGCAACACATTTTTTTACCTAGCTGGCATCTTTTCTATGTAGGACCAAAGATATTAAAACCAGTACTATGTATTCAGACTCATAGACCACAGACACCAAGTCAGGTCTGCACAACTTTGGAGAAATATAACCTTAATGATGAACACCTGTCAGCAATTTATCTGCACCATTGTGCACTGCCTGCAAGAGTCACAACTCAGCAGTGTCAAATATAAAGTAAAGAGTATGGTAATAATCCAGGCATAAAGAAACCAAAGCCTGTACAACTGTTGGAATGTTTTCCAGTAGACTAGTGTTTTTTATTCAGGTGATTATCATCAGATGGAAGTAGAAGGGTGTAACTTTCTGTGTGTTTGTGCTTAACAGGGTGGAATTAGTGTGGCTGTCATTTTAGTTTTTTTTTTATTCTTTTGTTGTCAGATATCTCAGATGTACACCGACAAAGTAGCGACACTTGCTGGCTACAAAGCTATTTATGAATTGAAAATGACTGATACTGTCATTTGGTGCTTATTCTGCCTTTGCAGAGCTAATGCAGTTTTTATGAAGCACACTAGAATACTTAGTGTGGCTATTGTTTGTGTGAAACAAGGTTAAAATTCATTTACTGTGGCTGGTATTTTTTAGCACAAACAGACTTTTGAGATATACATAGTCAACAAAGTGGTTATAACTGCTAGGTGAGGGGGACTGTTTGTGAATGAACGTACCTTACCCTGTTATCATTTGCTCATTTTAAAAATTCATTAATCTGGCAGTACAGGAGTAGTGTGCATTTTTTGAGAGGCAAGTTGGAACACTTTACTGAGGGTACTGTGTGTTTCTGTGAACCAAATGTGAAATATGTTACTCTGGTCATTAGGTCATTATTGTTGTTATTGTTATTATTATTATTATTATTATTGTTGTCAATTTGCCACACTGAGACATCTGAGGTGCATACAGTCAATAATGTAACTGTACTTATTGGGTATAGAGCCTGTCTGTGGATTAAAATAAATGGCCCCATTGTCATAAGCAAGTTAAACAGTCAGTCTGACTTTGCAGAACTAGTGTACATTTGTGTAAAACAAGTTGGAATATTTTATTATGGCCACTTTTGTATTTTTTATAACAATAGGTTTTGTTTTTTTTTTTGTTGAAATGGTATGAAATAGGTAATTTTTTATGATTAGTTAACACATTTTGTTTGCATTTCTGCTGGAATAATGTTCAGGATTATAAATGTAAAACACAGTCACAAACAATTTTTGATTTGCTAAATAATAAGAAATGTCATATGAACCACTCATAAAAAAAACAAAATGGACCACAAAGACCAGAAACTCGAACCTCCTGGTGCCTGAGACTCAAATCCGTTTATTGAGTAACAGTACTTTTTTAGACAAATAGCAGCAGAACCATTCCAAAAAGCACTGGATAGCAGCAGTAAAATCTCTTGCAATGTCAAATAAAGTTAAAAATGTATAGCAACAAACCAATCTTTCTTGTAAAAAACAACGAACAGCAACACAATTATCTCTTAGCGCCTCGGCTTCAGCAGCCTTTACAGAGTAATTTGTGGTTAAAAAGACACTTCTTTTTATATGAAACACAGACATCAATCAATCTGTTAATTACACACCTATTTAAAAAGATGCAATCAGTTAGGTAAAAACCTTACATTTTTTAAAGTAACAGTTTTAAATAAAACTTCTCCAATGACATTCTTTATTCAACCCTATCGGTTGTAATGTACTATATTTTAATATAAAATTTGATTCTTTTTTCCTGAGTAGATATTTTATTCTTTCTTCACTCAGATAACTAGAATTGATTTGTTCCAAAACAGAAACTTGTAAATTACTGAAGTCTCCAACATTTTTTTTTGTTAAAATGCTCTGCTAGTGGACTTATTATTTTATTATTTCTAATATCTCTTACATGTTCTTTTATTCTTTCTCCTAGACTTCTTTTAGTTTCACCAATATAAAAACTATTACACAGTTAATAGCATAAACTATAACCACACTTCTACAAGTGGAATATTTTATTATGGCCACTTTTGTATTTTTTATAACAGTGTGTTTTGGTCTTTTTTGGTTGAAATGGTATGATATATATAATTTTTTATGATTAGTTAACACATTTTGTTAGCATTTCTGCTGGAATAATGTTAAGGATTACAAATGTAAAACACACTCACAAACAATTTTTGATTTGCTAAATAATAAGAAATATTTTAAACAATCTGTGTAAGTATACATTTAAAGCAGTCAAAAAGGTGAAATCCAGAAAACACATGCATTTATGTATAGTGTGGGTGCCAGTGGTTTGAACACTGCCTGGGGCCAAGGTACGCATAGGTAGATATATCTGCCACTACATACTAATGTCTGTTTTGCTTTATTTTGTTTAAGTGTTTGAAATTGTATTGTCCTTTTCCTAGGTCTGACTCATGCTAAGTATATGGTATGTTTAATGGGATCTATGTCACATAACATCATAAGATTGAAAACCAAAATATCTAAAACTCAAAATATCAAAAGCAGTTTAATGTAAGGGGCACCCCCCCCACTAATTATATATACCAACTCAGATTACATATCAGTGGAAAAGGAACAAATTCTCATGTTCGATATTTTGAGTTTTAGATATTTTGTTTTTCAATCTTTTGATATTTCAGTCTTATGACATAGACCCATTTAATGCATTCAACTTGTTAAATACAAACAAGTCTCTGCATATACCCTTTTTGTATTAGCTGGTGTCCATACATCCAGTATAACACGAGTGATATCTTTAATGTTTTCAGTACAGATCTAATGTTGCAGACATAAGCCGATAACTGCTGTGCTAAGTTGTAACACAAACAAGTAAAATAAATAGTGCTTATAGTGTTTCTGTTCTACAGCTTATGCCAGTACAGGGAAGCTCCGTAAGTGAAATGTAACTTTCTGAACTGCAGGACCTGTACAAAATGTAATAATTACAGTGCATAGGACATCTGAATACTTGTCCTGTGCATCAAATTTATCTACTCAGGTATCACAGCCAGTCTTGCAAACGTGTTTCAGCTGTGTAACAAATGTATTTGTCACATCTGAAATAAATCTCTTAGAATTGCTTGCCTGTCCTGTACAGCAGCATGCCATTTTGAAAACAAACTGTCACACATTTATTTCTACAAACCTGCTGCATTTAGTTTCCTTTAAAATGCATAAAAACATCTTTTTAGTTTCTTGGCCAAGTGGAATTTGTATATAATACAGTTTTTCAGAATATTTAAGCAAATACATGTCATAGTGCAGCCAGCACGTAAAACTCTACTGCCAATCATTAGCGGACCGGAGTTCTGCTGTGGCGACCCCTAACCGGGAAAAGCCGAAAGACACAAACAAACAAGTGCAGTATGGAATTTGATTTAATAGTGGCACTGTTCTCCATATGTTCTGTAGTAATATTATTTTCACATTTCAGGATATAAATTACTGCTTGTATAATAAATATTTTGCATAATTCAACTATCCATCTTTAAAACTTACTTCCTTTGTTCCCATGCATTTGGCTGATTTAGTGAGCCCAGCTGTCTTGAACAGTGGCTGCAGTTTCATTTCCTACTTCTGCTGAAATAGTTGCTTTTATGTTTTGGATCTGTGAAGCTATATTTCTAATTTGGTATCTACCTCATCTGAAGCCTTTACGAATGATACAAAACTGTAGGAGAATTAAGACTCCCTCAGCACTAACACCTAATGTTCCCATGTGGGGTCTACTTGAGTTGGACGAAAGACCAGAAGATCGAAATCCAGAATGCAGAGACGAAAACAAGGAAACCGCCTGAAAAGCGCAAAATTCAATATCCCGATGTTACAGGAGTTTGAATTAACGCTTTTCGTGTTCTGCTGTAAGTAAGTGTGTGTGTATTTGTGAGGGGAAATGCTGTGTGCTGTGACTGTGGTGTGTGTGTGTGTGAAGGACTGTACTGTGTGGGTGTGTGTTTGCCTTGTGTGTCTGTGCGATCTCGGAGTTAGAATATTAAAATGGGGGGTGTGCAGGGGGGCTTGCCCCCCTGCCTATCATTAGTGTAGGGTGTTTTGTTTAGTAGTGTGGGCAGTTGTGTGTGTTTTTGTGTGTTATGTGTGTTTTGTAAACGTACGTGTTTTTCGGTGTTTTGGGGTTTTGTCGTTTTCGTCTCAGTGTTCTGCGTTTCGTTCTTCTGGTCTTTCGTTGTTATGAAGTAAACCCTCCATGTGATATGACAAGTTCTCATGAATAATATTTGCAACCTCTTCTATAGACTGTTTCATGTTTTTGTTAAAGGATTCCTTAAGTACGGACTTTGAAGGTGCTTCTTGATTTAGTCACAATTAGTTTTAACTACCTGTGACCATACAAGTTAAAGTAGTCTAGTTTACCCCCCAAAAAAAAAAAAAAAAAACAGAGCTGCATTTTACTGCTTGTGTAAACAGAATCATTTCCAATATAGACAATATCACAAAATGTTTTTCACATTATGTGATTTTTTTTCTCTGCACAAAAATACAGTTAATTTGTTATGTAGGTATTTCCCCCGTTTCCATCACAGATGTATCATCTCAATGCAGATGTCTTTGGGAGTTGCCTAGGTCAAGACTGAGTCCCAGCATGGTAAAAAGTCAAAAGATGTTTTAAATACTGCATCTTGCTAACAATTTCTGTTCCTTTGCATTTGACAGCAAAGAGTGAACAGGAAAAGCGTTGCTATTTTTAGCATCCAGGGAAAGAGAGACAGCATCATAACAGAGCAGAGAGTGATTACAGAGAAATACAGCAGAACGCTATTAAATTGCCTGCCTGAGGCTAAATATAGGTTGTTTGTGAGATTCAAATCAATGCCTAAAATTTTCAGCACTTGAAATTACCAATCTGCTTGCTTTGCTTTTCATATTTGAATGGTATTAATGTGAGTTGCTAGTTTTGTCTTTCTTCAGAAATACCTAAAGCAGTACAGGATGTCTAGTTTTTTGCCATGCAGACACTAGAACATTTATCAGGCATTTGCAGCACTCCTCACTAGTTTGCCATGACTTTGTTTTGTATTTGTGGTAGATTAAATTGCAGTGTAAAAGTTTGTAGCATTGTCAACACATATCCAGTTTCAGGTTTTCCTCAGTGGGAATAAATGCCTTTGATTTGTAGTTACTTACTGCACAATCCTATGTGCACCCTTCTTCTGTGCTTTGTTAGCGTGACATTTAAATCCCATATACGTCCCTGATTACCTGAAAAAGTTTTCAGCATCTTCTATCTATCCCATTTAGAAATATCTCGCATTATAGGCTGTATCTCACTTGAGGGCTAGGTATGTGTTCTGCAGGAATTCTGGGTAGCTGAAGTAGGGTTTGCTTTCTATATTAATTGCTTTGGAATGGACCTTTCCTATAGCAGTTGCTGCATTATTAAATTTTCTTTATAATTTTTCCAATTGCCATATTGTGGAGCTCTCTCTCCATGGGGCACCTTTTAGCACACTTATTTATTTTTTTTATTTACTGTCTATTTTACATTTATTGACCGATTTATTTATTTACTGTCTGTTTTGCATTAATTGACCGGGGAAGTCCAGCTGGGCAAAAAGTTCCCTTTTCAGCGGGGGCCTGGGAGCAAAGCTCAAGTACATGCAGTATAAACAAAATCTTTTAAGTTATTATATATCAGCAGTCTCAGGCAGAATACAATTAAAATAAATTTTACAATGTCAAAATAGATAAGATTGTAACAGTACATACAGTAGTAAGGCTTCAGTTAAGTAACTATGCAGTAGGATAAATGTAATACAGAGGAATGAGTTGTTTATAAAGGGTAAAAAGCAAAAGGTTGATTTAATTATGACATACAAATGAAATGAGTGGTAAAAGAGTTGGGAGGCATAGGTAGAAGGTGGGGGCGGGTGAAGGCAGAGTGATAGCTGGTGACAGAGTAGAGGAGAGCAGAGGTGTCGTATAGGAGGAGGAAGAAAGCAGAAATGTTATACTTATCCTGGAAATGTACAGCTACAGAGACAGGATGGTGGGAGATGTTTTCTTACATGTGTTTTGAATGCCTGTTGGCATACAAGAGCATATGGGAGGGCATTCCAGAAGATAGCTACAAAGTTTGAGTATAAGGAGTATCCTGATGCATTTTGGGCTTTAGTGACAGAGAGGAGGAATTTGTCTTTACAGCAAAGAGCTTTGATTGGGTGGTAGTGTTGAAGCATGACTTTTAGTGCTGGATACCTGTCAGGGTAGTATATTAGAGTATGAGCTAGTAGTAGCTGACTATAGTGAAGGTGAAGTGGGAGTCCATTCCTGTTTTGGTGTTTAAGGGCAGAACAGTGATGACATCTAAAGGGGCGATTTACAGAAAATGCTTTGGACAGGTCAAGGAATAAGGACAGTACTAGATTTCTGGTATTTCTGTTTTTATTAATGAAACTGGTGCAGTGAAGTATGACAGTAATGGAGCTAATGGTGGAGCAAAAACCATGTTCTGTGGGGGGAACAGAAGATTGCTTATGGTAAGGTATTGAAGTAATTCAGAATGGATACACTCTTCTAATATTTTAGATAATGGTGACAGGATGGCTGTTGGTCTGAAGTTTGAGTAGTCAACAGAGGGTCCTCCTTTATGATGAGAAAGTATGTATGCCTTCTCCCAAATGGCTGGGACATGAGATTCTACAATTGATCTGTTTATTAATACAAATATTGGATATGACAGAGCTTCAGTTGCAGTTTTTAGGAATTCAGGAGGAAAGCTGGCTTCACCCACTCAGCAGACTATAATACATAAATCTCTGTACGTGCATTGGCAAAGTATTGACATTTTTTTTTGCATGTTGTACTATTTTATGATTTTATCTGGAAAACATATTAACTGTCTTAAAAAGCTGTTTAATTAATTGTTTTTATTATGTTAAATGGCTCTCTAAATGTTATTATTTGGTATAAATAGGGTTACATTATAATTTTCCCCTGTAGGAAGAAGTATCATTCAGATCACTATGACAAATGATTATACAGAGAAATCATTTTTGCTGTGTGACATTTTGTTGAGTTGCAAATGGTTATATAGACGTCATTTCTATTGCATGGCATCAACATGTTTTCTACAAAATAAGATCTCAAGCCAGTAATCTGCTTATGCACTGTATTTTGCATTTGAAATCTTAATGGGATTTTAAGATGTCAGCTGTTTATTACTAATGTAATTGGTAGTTATTTCATTTTGCATTTAAATGGAGAAACCAAAAGGACAACGTCCTTTTTCAGTGGAAGCTTGGGGAGACAAGGTCCAGAAAATTACAAAATTACATAATTTCTAGCTGAGTGTTATTTTGTCAGACTGCCTTTGAACCAGTATGCCCAATTTCCAGAAAAGATGCTGCAGAAGCTTCTAGTGAAAGCTTTACAGAGGAAGAATTATCATGCGCCCAAGCATGGACTTCTGTAACTGCATGCTAATGAAACGTAATGTAAGCTGTTCTTACCTTCTAGGTGGTGCCAGTCATACGGGAACACCTATCATGCATGCAGGCACTTTGTCAGGATATACATCAAGGCTTTACAAATTGCTAACTGGCAAAACCAAATGCCACAGCAGAGCCCCAGCAGCAGTCGCATATCAGCATTTCATCAGAAGTATTCAGTGACCCTAATAGAGTGTTGGAAGTATCACCTTCTGTTTGAAGTTAACTGCTGCCTGCTTCTTTACCTGTGTCTTTTTTCACACTGCATGATTACCATCTTGGCCAGCTGACTACAGAGCAGACTGCAATTTTGCCGTCTGTTTCATTTACATAAGAGCGGTAGCTAGCTCATTTAGCACCATTCCGTGATCTGGCACCCTGGGAGTATAAGCTGTTTTGAAGAACAGAAAAGAACAAGCTGTATTCTTCAATATGGCACTCTTCCCTGTCTCTCAGGAACAGAAGGTCCTTTGCATCTCTCAACTCTAAGTTGAGGATAAAAAAAAATAAATAATAAAATAAAATAAAAACATTCTTCTAGCTACAACATAGACCACACACAAAGTGCTTCAGTCCTGAACACAGAAACAGTATTGGAATTAATTCATAAATGACAGTAATAAAATGATGGCTGTCATTGCACTACTAACAATTCAGAATCTGCCAATTACACTCCTCACACCTTGTAATCAGAGATGTTGCTTCCTTCATCTCACACTAGATAAGCTTCTGATCTACATCTCTTTAAACCTCTTTTTAGCAACCTTCTTTAGTCCTGTCAAAATTACCTTCTTCTCTGTCTCTCAGCTTTTAAAGTGTAAATGAGCGCCACCATTTTTGTAACTGAAGAGCTCCATAATTTTTGGAAAACCCTGTTAAACTATTAATAAAATATTCTCTTCTGTCCCTCTTCTTCATCCTTGTGGTACCTACTACTACTGCTGCTACATATGCAGACGTTCTGAAGAATAAACCCCCAAAGACTCAGCTGTGACCCAAGATGTCATAAGCTCAACAGAAACCTATACAGATGATGCATTCCACTGTACACAGTAATCATACCTACTTAGTCACTGCACTGTAGCATTTGGGGGAGTCCATAACCACAACATTTCTGGAGTTAAAACTGAGGCAAGCTAGACATGAAAGTCAGTAAAAGCAAGCAATGCAATGTAACAACTCCCCAAAACATCCTATTTGTTGGTGACACCATTGCACATAGAACAGATAGATAAGCCTCCTTGATCTTTGCAAGGAACTTGTGACAGTGTCATGCTACCTTGGGCCAAAATTAGAGATATCTTGACTGGACTGAAAAGGGTTAAGATGATTATGACATAGTCATCATTAAATTTTAGAGTAAACATTCTAAGAAAGTCTTTGCTTTTGGATATCCAACAGGATATAGTGGAATTATTGAATATTCTAGAAAGCGTGGAAAAAATCTGCTTACTGAAATCTGTATATCAACTTATATGATACCTGCATATCAAGACAAACTTCTAGGATTCAGTCAGGTTAAAAGCATGGGAGTCTGAGACAGGGAATTCACTCTCTGTAAGCCTGCAGTGAGAGGTGCAACCAGCCAGTGTGCTTTTCACTTGTACTCACTTTTCTCCCCGGAGAGTAAAAGTATGGAATAAGAAACATTTCCATCCCCATAGTGTCTTTTTAGACCTCTTCAGATTCCAAAACACAAGCTAAAATGTAATGAACATGGCTTTGCAAAGTGCCAGAATACTTAATAAATCGGGTAATTTTAAACCTTTGTCTGCTTAGATATATGTTGAGATCTCTGCCACTACTGACATCTGGTTTAAAGATTCAAATTACATGTTACAGTTTCCAGTATCTCTTTCTTTTCCTTGTGCTAGATTTTACAAGCTATGTGACAGTGTCTCAATATTGGTAAGGGAGCATATAAAAAACAGAGAAATAATTAAGGACTATAAATTACTCATGCAGTACTACATGTTAGTGATATTGTATATGATATTATAGGAGCCTACCATTTAAATGTCTACGTCCCGTACAGAGCATGATGGTTTCCTGAATGAATTCTGGAATGGTATTATCAGTGATAATATACTCCTTGTAGGGATTTTAACTATCTGTGCATTGACTGGAAATTACTCTGAGTGAAATAATTATCACAAATGTTAATCAACTGCATAAATCAAAACAATTTCAAATAGTGTGAGACACAGTTAAGTGTGTCTGTATCTTACTGGTAAACCTAGTGTCTTTTGCCTTCCCCCTAGAGTTATTCCCTCTGTAATTAATATAAATCATGGTACCATCATATCTTTCCTAAAAATAAAATCAGTTTCAAACATAAATTGTTATTTTTTGATTTTACCACTGGAAACTGTGATGCAGTAAATGATGTACTTATAAAAACAGGATGGGGTACAGTCCTAAGTGACTTATATAATTTGGCATAGGATACAGTGAGTGCTGTGATATTAATGTCTGTATTTCTGAAAATGTACCTGTAAATCATAAATATACATATATTCAACAACAAAAAAAAAAAATTTCATGGATTCGCAATACTAATAACATACACAACACATGGAAGTTGGGGTCTATATTAGATGAACGAAAGTTATCTTAGCGAACGCTCACATGAGCGAATATCCAGATACTCAAAACTACAATTGTGGGGGGCTGTGCCCCCACATCCCCCCTAAATATATATTGCAACTCCGAGATCACACTACAGTGAGGAAAGGGCAAATATTCCCATCTTCACTGTTCCGTGATCTCGCAATTGCAGTTTCGATTTCCGCAATATTCGCTCATGTGAGCGTTCGCTAAGATGAACTTTCGTTCATCTAATATAGACCCGGAAGTGGGTACCTCTTAGCTTTCAAAAATGACCTTAGTTATACTAGCAAATTTAGAGTAAATTAAGTACAGAAACTATTCATGTATCTTGAAAAATATTCTAGACTTAACTATGAAATAAGCTTGATCTTGAGAGTAGAATCAGTAATAAAATATTACTTGCATCCAAATATTGATAAGAAAGAATTGTGAATGAAAATTAACAGTACACAGAGAAATGATCATGCAGCAGTGGACCTAGCAAATACACCTGCAGACAAATTGGAGTAAATTTCATAATAAGCAGGGCACATGTCAGAGTACTATAGATGCAATGGAGAAGATTACCTTCGTCTTAATTTCTCCAAGTCTTTTGGGTTTCTAATACCATAACGGGAATGGTCCCCATTCCTAAGTCAAAGTATGATTAAAGGTCATGAAATTAGTATTGTTTCAGTCTTTGATGTCAGCCAGTAGGGCTCTTCGCAGCACCCGCAATGTGCCCAGTAATGCCTCCTGCAGTTTGTACAGAGTTACATGTATTGGTAGCATATCAAAATACGATTGTCTACTCTTCTTTTTAACACCTGTTGCTCCTACTACTAATGTAACTGTCTGAGTATCTTTCTTCCACATTGCTCTCCCTTCTACCTACAAATCCTGATATTGTATGACTTTGTGTCTCTCTGTATGCAGGATACTGTAGTCACTGGATGTGGTGATTACACTGATCAGTGCTACTTTTGTCTTCGTTTCCTGGACCATTATGTCTTTTTTTTAGCATCTGTCATTTGAACTGCTGGTAATGGATGATCCCATGTGATTTAAACTTCTTCATTTTCAGTGATGCTTTGTGTCTCATGTTTCCAGTGTTTTTCAGCCACTGTAGTACTATGTTTGCACAATCTCCAATGCAACAGTCTCACCACATTATTATGCCTTTCAGTATACAGTCCTTCTGTCATTAGTATGTCGCAACCAGCAACGAGGTGTACAACTGTTTCCAGTTCAGTTTTACAAAACCTACATTTGTCTGTTTCTCCCACATGTTCAATGGACTTTGTACACCAACGTGTATGCAGCCTACTATCTTAGGCTGCCAGTATTAACTTTTCATCTCTTGGTGTGAATTCACTTCTCCTTAACCATTCCAGTGTTCATTCCTGATAAACATGAGGTTCTTCCAGAAGTTTTCTATGCTTGCAACTGCATTTATGCATTTTTCACATTTCTTGCCTTCTCATCTGATCCTTCACCTTATATTCTTTCTTTTGTTTTTTGGCACATTCAGTTACCGCCTGATTTTTATCTACTCTGGTTTGATTTCCATTCCTGCTTGACGCTGATATGCTTCTGTTAGATTAAGCAGAGAAGTCATCTTAGATTTATTCTCCTCATGTTTCAAAACTTTTACTAGGTTTGGGTCTTATAAGGTCAGCAGATAAGTGTGGAGTCCACAATTGCAGATCAATACATATAATTAATTTCAAGGAGGCCCATCCCTCCTTCAGAACGGGGAGTATGTAATCTTGGTATGCACTGATTTTTATAAATAATTTGGTGAGCATGAAGCATCCTGCTTGTTTTCCTATCTAATCTATTAAACACGTTTTGGAGCCAGTCAGTCACTCCAAAACTGTAAGTTAAGACAGGAAGAGAAAATTGGTTTATAGCTTGGATTTTGTTCCTAGATGTCTGTGCTGTTTTCAGGATTAATTTAAGTCTTCTGAAGTATTCCTTACTAAGTTTTATTCACCTTTGTTTGTGTTTTATTGTTGATCCTTCATCAATTCCCAGATATTTACAAACTCCTTCTTGCTTAAGTTCTTTTATTTCACATTCTTGTCACTAACTGATGTTTTTCTGGCGTTGTAGTTTTCCTGCTTTAAAGGTTGCTTTTGCACATTTATCAAGACCAAATGCCATTCTTATAGCATCTGAAAAAGTTTTGACAAATTGCAGTTGTGCTTTCAGTTCCTCATCTGATGAGCTATTCAGTTTTAAATCATCAACAAAGAGAAGATGAGAAGTCTTTACACTTTGTTGTTTTTTAGGAGTCAGATTATAGCCATGGCCTTAGCTGTTAAGTAGACAGCTTAATTAGTTAAGGGCAAGGCAGAACAGCAGTGGTGACAAAGAGTCACCCTTGAATATCCCCCTTTGAATTTTTATCCCTGGGATAATAATTTGTCTTTTATCATGGCTTAATTGCAAACTGGTCTGCCACTGTTTCATGGTCACTGTAATGTAGTTGAATAGTGTATGGTGTATCTTACACATTTTTAAGCAATCTTTTATCCATGAATGTGGGATACTATCGCCTTTTTGTAGTCAATCTATGCCATACTTATATTCTTCCCCTTTTTACAGTTCTCCACTATGACTTTGTTTAACAACAAATGATCCTTTCTTCCATATGACTTTCTTTAATTGCCCTTTTGTTTTACTGCCATAATTACGTTTTCTTTTAAATTACTATAAATTGTGTCGGCATCAATTCCTGTGTATAATTTATATGTCGTATTTGTCTATAATTTTTAGGGTCGCTTGCAGGTTCACTCTTAAGCAGGAGCATTGTTTTTCTTGTTGATAACCAGGTTGGTGTCTGTTCGGGGTGCACATATAAATAGTTTTTACTCATGGTAGATCCTGGTCTGTTCTAATAGTGCAGATTGGTTTTATCACATCTATCTTTTAGTATTTTTGTTGATCTGTTCCCTCTTCTATAATCTTCTAACAGTGACACTTCTTGTCTTAACTGCTTTATAGTTTTCTATATTTGATATTTCCTTTATGGTATTTGATTTCTCCCCTTCCTTTTCCTCACTACCCTGTGTTCTTATTGTAGAACTTTATCAGTTATTAATTTAGCTGCACAGTAATATATCCTGTTTACTTCTGTTATATTGCATGGATCTCTATGAACAGTCCTAATTACTGTGTTTATTTGTTTTATCAGACTTCTGACTTTTTGATTTTGGTTAACCTTCTGCAGTCTATTTCTTTCATTGATCTTGATGTATCTATCCATGTCTATTAAATCAAGTAACTCTTCTTTTAGCTCATGTTCTTCCAAACTGAGGTCACACCCCTTGTTTTCCGTTTCCTGCGGGCATTCTATAGAAGGTTCTATAGCATCTTCCTGTGGTACATTCTCTTCATTTTCGTCCAGTGCCATCTGTTGTGCTATCATATGGGAACTCACTGGCCTATCACCCCTCAACACTGACTGCTTCAGAGTTTCCACAGTTTGCTTTTCCTTCTCTTGCTGTCTAGCTTCAAGTGAACGCTTATACTGGTTTCCTGTGGAAGACTTCAAATTATCTTCATATGGCACCTGACCAATTGCTTCCTGTTCCACTGATTTCTCCTTAATTTGGATATCCATTACTCTATCCTGTTCTGGTGCTTTCTGAATTAGATTTTCTACACTAAATCCTTCACTTTGCAGGTACTCCATGACCTCAGTTTCTATTTCTTTAACTTCTCCATTACTGATCTCCTTTTCTACTTTTCCTATTTGTCTTATTTTTTTGTATTGTAAAGTTTTCCATGTCCGGATTTCTTTGCCTGTACTTCACTTCAAATATCTTTGGTGCTGCTCCTTTTTATTGGTTAATTTTGCTTTGTCCTTTGCGTAAATATTACACCACATTAAATCTCTTTTTCTTTCCAATGTCCATATTTCTTCTTCAGATGTTTCCTGATCTTCCTGTTTCTCCCTACTTTGGGGACTCACTCCACCCTGCTGTGACGTAACCTGTATTAGACCTTCTACACCAAATCCTTCACGTCGCAGTCACTCCATAACTTCAACTTCTATTTTTTAACTTCTACTTTACTAATCTTCTTTTCTACGTTCCATCTTTGTGATATTTTTTTTTTTTTATTGTGAAACTTTCTATATCCGGATGCCTTTGCCTGTATTTCTCTTAGAATATTTTTGGGGCTGCCTTCCTTACATTGATTAATTTGGCTTTCTCCTTTGCATAAATATTGCACCATATCAAATCTGTCTTTCTTTCCCATGTCCATATTTCTTTTTTATACTTTTCAAATATCTCTAGGTTTGGTTGTTTATATTTTCACATTTCCTCAGATGCTTTTGTTCCAAACAGATCAAGGTTTCTTGATCTGTATACAGTTTTTCACAAATCTGTTATACTAATGAGTACAAATTTTCATTTGAAGCTTTTGACAGTTTTTCTTGTGGAAATATTTTTATTTCCTCTAATTTCTCTCTTAATTGCTTTGTATACCTTGTGTCTGGAAATTCTGAGCTTTTTGCGTAATAGTAACAGTATATAATTTCTTTCTTATCCTGAGCAGTCCACTTTATCGTCTTTATGGCTCTTCTTTGGCCTGTCATTTTTTGTGATTTTTGTGGACTTCTTCTTCCTTCTACAACAGGGGGGCCATCCTCCCCCTGGCCTGGCCCGGCCCCATTGTAGTAATGTTTCTGTGTTTTGAGGATTCTACACTGTGATCTTTTCCAGTCTTGGCAGCAGTGCGTCTACCAGGATCGGGCACTTTTTTATCCTGGGTCTTGTGCACCCAGCTATCTGTTTTAGTTTTTGACCTACTTCTGTCCATGATATATGCTATATAAATACAGTCTATACATCAGTGTCACCTTGGTGAGATTTTGTGAAAACAGGGTCCACCTCGCGAAGGTACTCACCAAGACATGAGGGATGTATTCAGTTTCAGCACTACTACCCTATTTTGCTTGCTGACTTTTCACCTCTCCATTCAGACCCTCTTTCATGTTTCTCTTTATGGATTACCTTATGGCATATCAGATACAACTGCTGCTGCAAATAAAAGTAAAAGTGGATGCTCATATTACATCAAAACAATTTCAGACCCATTAACCTGAACATAATTCTTTGCAAAATCATGGAGAAAGCTGTACTTAAATGTATCCAGAATGATAGAAGACATCTAATTCTGTTAGATGTGGAACATTATGGGTTAGTTAACGGGACATCTTGCCATCTCAATCTTACGACATTGTTTGAAGAGTTACTTGATGAAGGCTTGACTGTGAATGCTACCTGTTTTGTCTTTATTAATACATAGGTTCATAGGTGTGTACTAGACTAACGGCCCTGGAGCCTATATAAGCCTAGCCCAAGAAGATTCCCTGGCATCATGCCACCCAAAGTTATTCCCAGTGCCCCTGTCAAACAAGGCCACTGAAATGATCCCCGGGGTGAACTTTCTATTGCTATCCACATCTGGCACTATTCCACAAAAGGGAGTAACTGAGCTTGATCCATTAAAAGAATTATTATTAATGTTCAAGTATACAGAGTCTAGTCTTGAATCTCCGTATTAAGTTTTTAAACTTGTTTGTATAACTTTAGGTTATTTTTGTTTCTATTATTATGGAGCTTTTCTCCCCGAGACACTGCTGAAAAAGGGCTCTGGCTCAGTCAGACATTCCCGGTCAACAAATGTAAAATAAAAAGTAAATAAAATAATTCATTATCCATTGATACCTAATTCAACAGATAAAACAGTGCTTAAGCAAGAGGGTATGTCTGATCAGGTTTGGGATTACCTGTCTGCCCCAGTGTGGATACCAGTGGTGTTACAAAGGCCTCTCCATTTTAAGGCCACTTCTTTTTTTGCACTATAATTTTTTTGACATAAAAAGGAGAACTTTGCTCTCATTTGTTAAATATGATGATGCATGCAAACTGGATAACATCATTTCTTCAGGAAAAGATACTGAAGTTCTCTAAGATGGTCTATAAAAACATATATCCAGTAGAGTTTCAATGACTTAGTATTTATGTCAGTGATTATAGTACCATGTGACTTGCGAAAAAAAAGACGTAAATTACGATTTGAAAATAGCTGGCTAAATGATAAAAAAAAAGAAAAATAACACTGTCAATAAAGAAATAAGGATAATGATAGACAGCAATCCAAAGGTAAAAAGGCTTATTTTGTAGTCAGTGTAACTTGAAAGGCCATGTCTAGTCAGTACAGGGAAATCTTGTACTAGTTTTTAGATAGTGATCTGACCCATTATTGAATAAAATGTTCTGTTGTGTAAAATGTCCACTGATACCTTATGAACAAATGATAAGGTAGGAAAAAAACTGAACTGAGAAAGGTTTCATGGATTTCCATTATGATCTTTTACATAGATGTGACCTTTGCATATTTTATAAGGCAATGTCTGATATGGGATATACCAGTGAGGCTGTTAACACTAAACTGAAGGGTTTAATACTTATCAGTAATAGCAGGAGATATGACAGATGCATTATACAACACCTTCCATGATTATGAAATATCTTCCATAGAATAAAAACAAATCGCTCCTTAATTCTTTTCAAATGTAATTTTGGTATACATATAATTCAGAATTCTCCAAACAGCTACTTATACCCCAGCTACATATTGCACACTGTATCCTGTATGAACCCTCATCATGTCCCTACATCTCCAATTTAATCTCCTTCGATAACCCCCTTGTCACCTCTGTACTACCACTAAACACCTCCTTCAGTTATACAAACCCAGCAGAAACATTGGTAAGACCCTTTACAAACACTCTGTAGCCCATGTTTGGAACTCCCTCCCTCTCAAAGTAAGAAGCAGTCAACATAAATACCTGTTTAAGAAAGAACTTAAACTATTTCTCCTGAAGACTTGGTCATGCCCTTGTCAAACCCCCACTTGAACTGGTCTCCTCCCTTCTCATTGTATCTGCTTTTCCGTATCAACTCTTTTTCCTCCTTGTACTTGCTCTACAAACTGTAGTCATACTGTACTCCTAACAAACTGTATTCGTACTGTATTCCTTAGTGTAATATTCTATAAACCTGTTAATTGGCCTATGTTATATACTGTTGTTCTCAAATTTTGGAAATTGTACTTGTTAGCTGTTATTTTACCTATGCATTCTACTGCTGCGCACAAATTTTTGACTTGTACTATATTTCTGTGACCCTACTTTAATATTTTGTAAATATCATAATTACTTGTATTATTTCTGGAGCTTTTCTCCTGGGGACTCCACTGTAAATGGGCCCCTGGCCCAGCTGGACTAAGCCGGTAAATGTCAATACCTGCACGCACACACACACACACACACACACACACACACACACACACATATATATATATATATATATATATATATATATATATAAATGCACATCTCACTTAAAGAACCAAGGAACATCTGCAAATTCCTTTTTAAGGACATGCAGGTGTTCCAGCGCACTGGCCTTTAAATGCACAATGATCTACAAGTTGCTGTAGATTATTTATTCTTTACTGTTGCTCATCAGTAACAATGTAAGCAGTGTGTGTATGTATGTATATATATTTATATATATATATATATATGTATATATATATATATATATATATATATATATATATATATATATTACTGTTGCTCATCAGTAGCAATGTAAGCAGTGTGTATATATATATATATATATATATATATATATATATATATATATATATATACGTACATGTATGTGTAATGTTTGAAAAACATGTTGGAACAAAGTGTTGAAAATACAAAATGTCGAAATTTACTAAATGTAGGGGGGCAAGCCTCCCGCACCCTCACACCCCCTGCTAATTATATATACTAACTCCGGGATCACAAAATAGTGGGGAAAGGAATATTTTATTTTAAAGGCTTTGTGTTTCAACATTTTTTTCAGTCAAACAGCAAGGAACCATATGTATGCATGTATCTGTGTGTGTGTGTGTGTGTGTGTGTGTGTGTGTATATATGTGTATGTATGTGTATATATATATATATATATATATATATATATATATATATATATATATATATATGTATGTATATATATATATATATATATGTATATATATATATATACACACACACACACACACACACACACACACACACACACACACACACACACACATAGATGTATTTATATATCTATAGATGTATATGTCACACACACGCACACACACGCATAGATGTATTTATATATCTATAGATGTATATGTTTTTCACTATGTCAGCGATTTAGTTTATAGGTTCATACTAGGCTATCTGCCCTAGGGCATTTATAAGCCTAGCCAGTGTGTGTTTGGCTTTCGCCACCCATTTTAAATGAATTTTGCTATGCCCTTTTTCGAGGTTAGTATACTGTGCCTCTGTCTAACAGTGACACAGAAGTGATACCCGGGGTAAACCTACGATCTCCCATCCACTCATCAAGATTCCTCTTGAAGAGAGTCACTGAGGGACTCTGCCTAACCTGGACTGGGATTTTATTCCAGAGTGAAGGGAGCCTCTGGGTTATGAATCTGTCCCTCCAGCACGTCCTACTTATTTCAGTGCTGTGGTTCAGGTCTCTCGAGCACGTAGCTCGATGGGATTTGGATTTTCTGAGGTGCAGCATGTCCATTAATTCCGGGTTGGACATGGCTTTATACGTCAGGCACAAATTGCCTCTGAGCAGGCAGTATGCCACTGAGTAGAGCTGGAGTTTCTTTAACCGGGCAGCATATGGCATCTGTTTGAGCCTTTTGATCCTCTTGGTGAGGTACTTTTGGGGTCTTTCCAGTTGCTGCAGGTGTCTGGTAAGGTACATCCCAAAAGGGGTATTGTACTCAATTATGGGCCTGATGAGGGATGAGTAAAGAGGCACGATGACCTCCCCTGATCTAGATGTGAATCCCTTCATGATTAGGTGGGCTATATAAAATGTTTTTCTAACCACTTTGGCCACGTGGTTTTCAAATGAGAAATTGCTATCAACTTGGGTCCCCAGGTCCCTAATTACTTCTTCCGTACTTAATGGATTACCACCTATGTGGTAATTTGTGGGCACTTTGTTTTTGCTAAAGGGGATGACTATACACTTTTTGGCATTTAGCTTGAGGCCATGGCTCTGGCACCAGTTGTCTTTTTCTATGAGGCCCTTTTGTAGGATGCTTGTGTCGGCTGGAGAGTCGATTATGGCGCCTAGTTTGCAGTCATCTGCGAACTTGGTCAGCCACAGTCCTTCCGTGTTGGCCTGTACCTCCGAGAAATATATACCGAACAAGAGAGGTCCCAGGACTGAGCCTTGTGGGACGCCACTTGCAACTGGTTTGGAGTCTGACATGGCTCCAGCAATTCTAACCATGTGGGTTCTGTCCTTGAGCCAGTTTGCAACCCATCTAGTGACATAGGGGTTTATATTTAAGCTGGTGAGCTTATCTATAATGCCCGAGTGGGGTATTGTATTGAAGGCTTTTGCGAGGTCCAGGTAGGCTGTGTGGACCACCTTCCCCTCGTCAATGGCCTTGGTGACTGTTTCAAAGAAATCAACCAGGTTTAAGAGGCAGGATCTGCCCTTAATAAAGCCGAACTGGGTAGGATCCAGTGTCTGTAGGTCCCCAATATCTTTATTTATGAGTTCCATAGCTTTGCAGACCAAGCTAGTCAGGCTTATGGGGCGATAGTTTCCAGGATCCATTGAGGCACCACCTTTGTGGAGAGGGACCACTGTTGCTGTACGCCACTCTTTGGGTACATATCCTGTAGTAAGGCTGAGATTGAACAGTAGTTTTATGTTTGGGTTTAGCTCTTCTTGGAGTTCATGTAGGATGCAGCCCGGGACACTGTCTGGTCCCATTGATGCTGTGTTTTTTGCTTTGGAGAGGGCGGCTCTTACCTGAGCATCTGAGATGTCAGGGGGGCAGCACTCTGCTGGGATAGATATTTGCCCTTTTGGTGGGGAGGGGGGGTGAGAAGTTTGCGCTGAATCTGTCAGCTAGGATGTTGGCAATGTCTGTGGGTTTGGTGTATTTTTTGTCATTTTGGACTAATTCTGATCATATCTGGGAATTCCCACCCAGGTTCCTAACATAACTAAAGAAAGCCTTGTGATTATCCTTAGTGTCCTGTGCAATTTTTCTCACGAAGCTAACCTTAGACGATTTTATGAGTGCCCGTAGTTTTTTGCTAATACTGATCAGAGATGCCTTCCCTTTTTGGGATTTTGCTCTATCATGTAGTAGCTTCCTCCTTCTATTGTATAGTTTGTTTATGGCTGGGGTCCACCAGACAGGAAATCTGCCTTTGGAGGATTGGGTCTTGGTTTTATTTGGGATTGCATGAGCCATGCATTCCTGAAGGTGTTCATAGAATGCGTTTATCAAGGATTCTGTGGTCTGGGCCGTATTTTCCACAGGCCCGGGGTCTTTGAAGGATTCCACCTCACTTTTGAGGAGTGTGAAATTTGCTTTAGAGAAGTTTTTCACTGTGGTTTTCAGGGCAGGGGGTGGAGTCGGGATATGAATATCCAGGGAGATTAGTTTATGGTCTGATATTACCAGTGAGGGATACACTTCTGGTCTGGAGCATAGAGTCCCTATGTTGGTGATGATCAGGTCCAGTATGTTTTCCCCTCTTGTGGGAGTGGTAACAAGTTGTTCCATAGCATTTGAGTTTATAAATTCTAGGAACCTTTGGGCTAGGGTGTTGGAGCTAGAGTAATGCTCCCAGTCTATGTTTGGGTAGTTGAAGTCGCCCAATATAATAGTGTTTGGAGAGACCTTCATATTTTCCAGTGTTCTCAGGAAGGCTGAGTGGGGTTCCTAGATTTGGGAGGGTGGTCTGTAGCAGGCTATAAACTGGAAATCAGTTTTACCCACTGTTAGTTGCACATGGATAGTCTCTGATGCTTCGTGCTGTGCCACCAACCTGGAGGTGTGGGTATCTTTAACCAATATTGATACTCCCCCTCCTTTTGTGGTTCAGTCCAAGTTTTGGGGCCGAGAAGCATGGTATGAGGTATAACCTGGTAGTGCTGGGGTGCTCTTGTGAGCCAGGTTTATAGCAAGAGCCTTTGCCAATATCCGAAAGCCCAGGGGTGACAGGTGCAAGCCATCCCTAGCGAAGCATCATGGCTTGTCGAGCATGTCATCCCAGGCTGACAGGCATTGAATCCCCTTTGAATGACACTAATACTTAAACCAATTGTTGAAATTGATCATCTTGTCTTCATATTCTGGCATCATTCTTGGTGAGGGTAAGATGCTACTCAAGGTCAGGGTCATACCGGCCTGGGCTACATGCTCAGAGAGCTCCTCTATGTCTCTTTTCATGTAGTCCAGGGAGGTACGTCTCAGGTCATTCACACCAGCATGGACAATGACTGAGTCATATTTG
Organism: Protopterus annectens; assembly: GCF_019279795.1. Taxonomy (NCBI): domain Eukaryota; kingdom Metazoa; phylum Chordata; order Ceratodontiformes; family Protopteridae; genus Protopterus; species Protopterus annectens. The sequence continues at coordinate 738,206,270 of NC_056734.1, read as the reverse complement.
TACTTGCCTTGGAGTGACCTGAGTGCTTGTGTTATGTGGCAGATCCTAGCGCCTGTCAGGCAGCTCACAGTGACCTTCTCCTTGTTCAGCCTGGTGAGCGGGACGCCAGTGTACCTGACGACAGAGTCACCTATTACAAGTGTATCAGCTGTGTTGTTTAGCCTTAAGGGCTGTGACTGTTCGGCACATTGGCTTTGTGAGCTATGTGTTGCACGTGTTTTGTTTTGGGGTAGCGGTTGCTTGGGTGTCTGCTTTGGAGGTCTCTGCTGCTTAGGCAGATTTTTATTTAGAGCCTCCGAGTATGTGTTTTTATGTGTTTATGTGTTTGGTTTGCTGTCGTGGTAGGTCTGTGTGAGACTGGAATTGTAGTGAGTGTGGTTTCCTTCTCCTCCTGACTGAGTTGAGAGAGCTTAGCCTCCAGTATGGCTATATGGTTGCATCTCTCACATGTGTTGGAATTTGTTGGGAGGAGGAGAGGGTTGTCTGTGTACATGAGGCAGTTGTAACATTGCCTCAAGATTCCCAGATTCACCAGCTGGACCGGAGAGGAGATTGACAACTGACCTTTGGACATGGTAGAATAGTATTGAGAATTCCTTTATAATTGAAAAAAAGGGCCAGTGAGGAACAAGGTACTCAAGGGGAGTTTGTGAGGGTGTAGTGCTTTTAATTTTTTAGTGCTGACTTATATAATTGCTTTAGTGAGCAATTGCCAGGTAACTTAAATGCAATGTGTTACAGGTAACTTAAATGCAAAAACGACAAACAGTAACTTTCTTTCAAGTGAAACAAGGAAATAAGTACAGTAAGCAATGCAGATATCACTAGGGATCCACAGAAGCGCTGAAAAGTCGCGTTTTAGGTGGAATTAGCGTTTCAGGGAAATAAGCAAACAACAAGCATACAAACAAAGCTAGATTCAGCAGGCCTAGATCTAGTCTATGCTACAGCAAACAAGGTGTACCAATTTCAGTAAGAAACAGTTCAAATATGCAGGCACTATAAGCCTTTAACCAGAAATTCCCAGCTCAGAAGGGCAGAGTCCAGCCTCTCCTCCCACAAGAGTGCAGACCACGAACCTTCTTAATGTAAAATAACTGGCCTGAAGCCCAAGTGCTTAAACCAGAACTAATACACTTTTAGAATAACAGACACTGAGCCCTCAATCAGCAGTTCCCAACTTAGAAGGATGTAAGCTACCTGTCCTGCCACCACAGTGCAGGCCACAAACCTTCCTAATGTAAAACAACTGGTCTGAAGCCCAAGTGCTTAATCCAAAAGACTTAGAATTATAGCCACACTTTAATCAAGTTACTACTAAGCAGTAATAAATACAAGTTACTACCAAGCAGTAATAAATACAATACTTTATAGCATATTTTCTGTATAAAAATCTATATGGCTGAACGTAAGTATTGGGTTAGTGGCTCAGATGCGAAATAGTCACTGGCAGCAGGTCAAACTGAATTTTCTTCCCTTTGCCTTTAAAAATACTATAATCGCAAGTCAACATTTAGGAAGAAACTAGCTGTAGAGCATTGGGGTATGAAGGCGAAACATTTTCATAATTCATTGATAATTAATGAAAACTGTTATAGAGTTTATTAGTCAACAAGGAAGAAAAACAGCATTTTGTATAAGAAAATGAAAATAAACCACAATAAAAATATTTGAACAAGATTTTAAATGAGCATGGATACTTGCATTAATAGAATGATGTTTTCTTAATGAAATGGGCAGCTACCACAGTGTATTTACATTCGCCAACATGTAAGAAGTGCAATCCTCCGTTTCTGCCTGGATCACTAAAATGCTTATTCTTTCTGCCTGTGTTTCTACAACCTTCAGAAAAAATCATTAAATTCTGTTTGATAATCTGGAAGCTTTTAATTCAAAGGACACACATGCCTGCTCTTGCTTCTGAAATATTTATTGTTCATGTCTAGAGGGAAAACATAGACATTATTTATCAGTTTTTGAACGTAGAGCTCCAAGGTATTTGTTAAGAATTTTGTATAATGTCAGGTAAAATGCTGAGGTTTGAAGTATAAGACTTTGTGTATATACACTCGAGTTTCACCTGGGAGAAAAGCCTTTTGAATGAAAATTGGTCAGAGGTGAAAGTCACACTGGGGCCTCATGTACACAAAGGTCTGCAGGAAATATCATTATTTACATATTACTAATCTCAGCTGTCATTTATACTGGCGTTTTGAAAAATGGCACAAAAGCCACCTTTGAGATAAGTTTTAAAAGAAACACACCAGGCTCATATTTTGTTAGATGTTATGAGACCCAGCTTAGTAATAATGCAGAATATGTGCTTTTGTTTAACTCTCCGTTTTACAACTGCCTAAGTTAGCTATATTAAAAAATTGGCAGTTACATAATTGGTAGTTTTAAAACATGGGTATAGCAGTTTATGTGATCTATATTTTATTTGCTTCCCTAACTGAACACTTGGAATTCACAGCTTGACAACATGGGGTAACTTGTCTGGCATATCCATTTTGTTTGCTGCCTCTCTTGGTAGAGTAGTGAGCGAGTCTTTGCTTCTACCATTAATGAATGCTCTAGTGGTAAAAGATAAGTGGTTATTTGGGAATTAATGATACAAATAAAGGAGTTAGTGAAAGGAGGTACCTAACTGCAGTTCTTTTTCATTGACAAATGTCCTGGACAGGCAACATCTCCATGCCCTTCTTCCACCTATTTTCAGTCCAGTTTTGATGTAGCTGCTTTAATTCTGTGGATATGAGACAATCACTTTTTACTGCAGGGATTAACACTTGCTCACAGCAGTTTCATAAAGGAATCCAACATAAATGTACCTTTATTCATTTACTTGAGATTAGAAATCACTTAAGCTACTCTTTTGGACTCCTTCGAATAAATGTCCTTTTTCAAGAAGGGTCAGGTCTTGACAGTGCCTTGTGTAGGGGAAACAACACTGGCTTCTCTAGAGACTTTGTACCTGACTGTGTTTCCTGGTGTCTTGTTGAGATAGATCCCATATAAGACTTCTTGTAATGTTTGACCCTATTGTGGGTTATACTTGCTCATCTGTAAATTCTCACGTCTAGTTCATTTTAAAGTTCCTTTTTCCTCTTACAAAGTTTGTCAACTTGAATTTCATAGCAGTGAACACAGGCTGACATATTCTGGACCACACTCAAGGTTTTCCACTTCCTGTTAGAGTATCAGGTCCTCATTTTCTTCTACTTATCTTAACTTGTTCACCATCTTGTGAGTGATGTTGATGAAAATGTTGCAGTTAATGTAGAGCCCAGTATATTGTTTAACAGTGCAACACTAGTGCCTTGTCTAGTGGTGGAAAGTAGTATCCACTGCTCCCTTCCATCTAGCCAGTCACTTGCCCAGGATGCTAGCCTTTTTTTCCCCATTTATTCACCTCACTTTTCACTTGGGAGGTACTGAGTTTGTAGCCGTGGTACAACTTAAGTAAATGATGACCACCATTTATTCAGTATAGTATAATAATTAATTGATTTAAGTGAAAAATCAGATTTGTCTTACAGGGCCCAACCTCTGTGATACCAACTAAGTTTTGGTACGGATGACATTTGGTTTCAAGAACTATTTAGTCTCATCTTCATTGCTGTCTCTAACTGGCTCCATTCTACATACATTTCTCTTATATGCCTGCAGTTTTCCAGTTCTTTTCTTGAAACTTCCTAACATATTGACATCAAACTGACTACATTCATTTTCTTCTTAGATGCTGCTTCATCCTTAAGAGCATATCAGTGACATAAGGGAGCACATAGTAACATGTCTTGTAGCTATGGTGTGTGAAGCCTTTTTGCACCTGTTACCTTTGTCCCTAGCCTTCTTACCCAGTATATTCTTCCCAGATGCTTCATTGATCTCTGTGTCTTTGCCCAGGTTCCCATTCTGTCATCCTCCTTTTTAAGTCAGGAACCTGTTACCATGTGTCTGTTGGTGAGCCGTCACTAGGAGTACCTGTTGAGTGCTGCCATTTGGCCTGTTATGTCTGCAAGTTTATAGTTATCTTCCAACCAGGCAGCATAATAGCAGAATTTTGCTTTTTTTAACATGTGCACATATTTGGTATCCATTACTTTGTGACACTTCTTAAACAATCCCTGTGCAATTCACAAAAAAAAGTGACATAAGAAAAGCAATCCCCCACGCAGTACTTTATTAAGTCCTTCCTCCATATCAAATCTTTATATGGCAGTTATAAATTCCTTAGTATCTCTTTGACCATAACTACACTTACAAGGAGTCATCATTAAAATTTTACCCAATTTCTGTGTCAACTCGCTGACCTCCTACCACATTCTGCTCTGTCCTATCACCTGATAGCATTCAGTTTTTCTCCTGCTGTCTTTCTAAATTTTGTTTTCTGACCTTTTCTCCTTATGGTTCTTATTTGCTTTTCTAATAACGTGAGCATTACCCCTTCAATACATTCCAGAATAACCCAATCCCTCCCCTCCCATGATGGTATTCCCAGCCCCCCATGTACATTCATCCATTCATTCATAGCCTTCTCCTGTAATCTGTTATTTTCTTCACTTGGTCTCTGTATCTCCCCCCATAGCAGTTCCTTGTCTGTTTATACGCCTTCCTTTCCTATGACAGTTTTGTACATACTTGCCCTTGCATCCACTGGACCCTCTTTATAGGCACCACATGCCTATTCTTGTCTGACCCCAATCCGTCACATTTCACCCCACTATAATCTCTGCCTGTCTGAATCTACTTCCCCTTCACACAAAGCACTCACAGTGCTCATGAATAGTCCCTATCCAGGTTAAATTCAGAATGACATAACTGTACCTCTGCCAGTATAAAGATTGCCAGTAGCATCATTGCTGTCACCATAAATTTTCCTAATAGCGAACAAACTCAGTCCTTACCCTTTATCCACTCATTCTGTGTTGCATATCATCCACTCTCTGCTGTTCTCTTGTGTGGTTATTCAAATTTGGGAGTAATTGAATTTACAAATATTTTGACTCGTAGTCCTATTGGCAGGTTTTACTCTGCTTGCCTCCACCAGATGTTTAATCAATGATGTCTTCTTATGATATTATAACTGTACATTCCCTGTATACCCACCAAACTCCCCAACATGCCTGAGAGCATATGCCTACCATCATTCTTTAGGCAAGTTCATCTGCAAAAAGAGAACATTTGTATTTCCTCTCTGTCCTCCCTTATATCTATTCCTTGTCCTCAGTCTCCTAACTAAGTTTTCCAACAACTGTTAGAGTATGAAGGCGATAATGGGTACCTATGTGTCACCCCCTCCATCACATGAATCTCCTTTGACTTTATCTCATAGCAATGTCTACATCCTTGGTTCCCTGTACAGCTTTGCTACTCCACCTCCTCAGCCCTGTATTCATTTTTTTAAACATTTTTTGCAAAAAGTTCCATCTAACTGTATGCCTACCCACTTTATTCCTAACTTTCCACCCAGTCTAGGCAGGTCAAGACCAACTTCCAGTAATCTGCTCATGAAATGTTTCATAAAACCAACTTGCCCTGACTCTGCTAATTGATTTATACCTTCATCTAACATTCTCACTTATGTCCATGCCAAAATATGTGCCTCCCCATTGATTTGTGATATTGACCAGTAGTTCTCTGTCCACTCAACATCCTTTTTCCCCTTAGGCAACACTGTCACTGATGCTTTTCCTGTTCTTCCTTGGAACTTCTTCCCAGTACTTAATGAAATAGGTGCCTTAACTCTCCCAATACCTTTACCTCCATCACCTTATATAGTTCTATAGGAGACCCATCGGCCCACCTCTTCCCACTTTAGCACTCTTCATGTGTGCAGTTGCTCACAGAATTTCTTACATCCAAGTCCATTTTTAGCTTCTTAGCTTTCTCCAACTACGATCCCACCCTGCTGTGTATCTCCTATCAGTCTCTTTTGTCTTTGCTCTTTGTTTCCAAACCTTATGAAGCTCCTTGTAGAATTCCTTACATATTTTTGTGGTTGCTTCCATAGCCATGAACTCACCCCTTTCCTTTTCCAGGAATGCCACCATACACCTGTTCTGATTACTCTGTTTCTGCACTAACAACCTTCAACCCACTGTCTCCTGTCCACCATCTGTATGTTGCTGGCTTGGTTTTCAGTGTGTTGACAGCTCATAGATCCTGAATTTTTAGCTACATCACCATTACACATTTGGTTTCATCCATGCACCATTGCATTCCCGGGCTGCATCTCTAATTCTTTACCCCCTCTCTTCCTCTCCACTCCAGAATGATCTCTTGTTCCACCCTTAAATACAGCTTTAACTTCACATCACATCAGATTCTTTTATCATCTACCCTTTATTTGCTCTTCCTGATGTCTTTTGTCATCAGCTCCATAAGCCATCATATATCCTGAGTCTGCTTATGTTTGCCCAGGTTATGTCTCCATGCTGTCTCCTTCTCCTTTGCTTCTGTATTCATCCAGTAAAATTCTGGCCTACTTTCCTGCTTCCTCTTAACCTTCTATGCATCTTCTCTGTTCTTCCCCCATGTTTAACTCTGCAGATGTCCATTAACTCCTCTGCCCTTTCCCCAATTCATTTCTGACTGTCACTTCCTATGACATTCCCTCATTCTGTGCAGCCAGTCTAGTGTAAGGTGAACTGTTACAATGCAGTCCCCCTTCCCTGACTGTTGCATTCCTCTGTATTTCTCTAATTTCCTGAAAAAAAAAATCTGTTACGTACACCCGGTTTTGCCCATTGGGACCTTACAGTGAACCTGACAAGATGATCTCCTTGCTTATCATGCATACCACTAAACCTCAACCTCAGCCTTCACTCTTTCTGACCTCAGTACCCTGTCAAATTCTCCTCTTATTATCTGAACATCTACTCTTCTCTTCCCCTTGTCCTACACCCCCATGAACATATTAGAAATAGCCTACTTAATCTTCTTTAGTTTACTTTCTTCAGGTTTCATCTCTTGCAGTATAATATTTTGTGCCCTTTCCATTCTTAATCATCACATTATTTTTCCCTCTTAGTAGTGTTATGCAAGCCTTGTACAATCTATGTCACATTAACTCTCTTTCTTCCCTCTCCCAGGATGTCCCCAAATGCCATGTAACCCCTCAGTTAAATGTCTCCAAGTCTTTGGAGTGTCTAATACCATGACAGGAATGGACCCCATGCCTAAGTCAGGGTGTGATTAAAGTTCATGAAATTAGTATTGCTTCAGTCTTTGATGTTAGCCAAAAGTGCTGTTTGCAGCACCCACAATGTGCCAAGAATTGACACCTTCTGCAGTTCATCTGGAATTAAACGTATTGGTAACATATCTAACTAGGATGGTAAATTCTTCTTTCACATTGCCCTAGCTTCTGCTTGCAAATCCTGGTATTTTATGACTTTCTCTTTCTGTACATATGACATTGCATCACTGGGTCTAGCAATTTCAATGAATCAATGCTACTTTTTTTCTTCTTTTCATGGGCTACTATATATGCTTTTTTTTCATCTATTTTTGAACTGTTGGTAATTGTTGATCCCATGTGATATAAACTTCTTTTTGTATAATGTTTTGTGGCTTATGTTTTTAATGATTTTCAGCTACTTCAGTATTATAATTTTTGCACAATGCCCAATGCAACATTATTGCCACATTATTATGCCTTTCAGTATACAGTCCTTCTGCCATTAGTATATCACAATCAGCAACAAGATGTGTGACTGTTTCCAATTCTGTTTTACAAAACCTACATTTGCTGTTTCTCCCACATGTTCAATGGACTTTGTAAAGCAACGTGTAGGTAGTCCACTATCTTGGTCTGCCAATATTAACCTTTCATCTTTTGGTTTAAATTCACCTGTCCTTATCCATTTGTGCATTCAATCCTGATTGACATGAGCTTGTTCCAAGAGTTTTCTGTACTTGCAACTAATTTATGAATTTTCTACATTTCTTGCTGTCTCATCTGATCCTTCACCTTATAACCTTCTATTCTATGTTTTGTTTTTTGGCACATTCAGTTGCTGCCTGATTTTTATCTACTTCTAGTTTGATTTCCATTTCTGTTTGACACCAATATGCTTCTGTTAAACTAAGCAGAGAAGTCATCTTAAACTTATTTTCGTCATGTTTTAAAACTTTTATTATGTTTGGGTCTTGTGAGGTTTGCAGGTATGTATGTAGTCTTACGATTGTAAATTTATACATGTAATCAATTTTGAGGAGGCCCATACCTCCTTCAGAACTGGGAATATATAGTCTTGGTATACACTGATTTTTCATTTGATAAGCATGAAGCATTTTTCTCGTCTTCCTATCCAACTGATCCAATACCTTTTGGTGCCAGTCAGTCACTTCAAAACTATAAGTTAGGACAGGAAGAGCAAATCAGTTTATAGCTTGGACTTTGTTCCTAGATGTCAGAGCTGTTTTCGGTATTAATTTTAGTCTTCTAAAATATTCCTTACTAACTTTTATTTGGATTTTTTAATGTTTTATTGTTAATCCTTCATTAATTCCCAAATATTTAACACTCCCTCTTTTTCAAGTTCTTTTATATCACATTCCTGTCGAAAGGCTGATGTTTTCTTGGTGCTGCAGCTTTCCTGCTTTAAAGGTTGCTTTAACACATTTATCAAGAGCAAATGACATTCTTATATAATCTGAAAAAGTTTTGACCACTTGCAGTTGTGCTTTCAGGTCCTGTTCTGATGAACTATACATTTATTTTATTTTATTTTACATCATCCACAAAAAAAAATGAGAAGGCTTTATAATTTGTTGTTTTCTGAGAACCAAATTGTAGCCATGACCTAATCTGTTAAATAGACAGCTTAATGGGTTAAGGGCAAGACAAAAGAGCAGCTGTGACAATCACCCTGGAATATCCCTTTTGAATTTTTATCCCTGGAATAATAATTTGTCCTTTATCGTGGCTTAACTGCAAAGTGGTTTGCCGTTGTTTTATTGTCATTGTAACGTAATTGATCAGTGTATACAGGGTGCATCTTAATCATTTTAAGCAGTCTTTTATCTATGAATGTGAGATACTGTCAAATGCTTTTTGTAGTCTATCCATGCCATACGTAGATTCTTCCCCTTTTACAGTTCTCTATTATGGCTTTATTTAACAAGAAATGATCCTTTGTTCCATATGACTTTATTCTGTTATCCTTTTGGTCTTTTGCAATGATAAAGTTTTCTTCTAAATGACTATAAACTCTGTTGGCATAAATTCCATTGTATAGTTTATACATCATCGGAAAGTAAGTTATTGGTCCATAGTATTTTGGATCGCTTGTAGGTTCTTTCTTGTTGTTGTTGTTGTTCATTTGGCTTTTCCCAGTTAGGGGTCGCCACAGTGGAACTCCGGTCAGCTAATGATTGGCAGTAGATTTTTTATGGGTGCCGAGATGCCAACTTGACGTCCAACCTTCAGCGAATGCACGCCCATTCTTCGCATGTCTTTTGAACGCCAATCGACCACGGGGAGGACATGCAGACTCCACACAGAAGGCTCTCAAGCCGAGAATCGAATGGGAGAACCTCTTGCTGTGAGGCAACATTGCTACCGCTGTACCACCTCAGCTTGCTTGTAGGTTCTTTCTTAAGGAGTAATATTGTTTTTTCTGTTGTTAACCAGGTTTGCATCTCTTCAGGGTGTGCAGATAAATAGTTCTTACTCATGGCTAAATCTTCTTATAAAGATGTTAATACTTTTAGGTCCTGCATATGGGCCTGGGTTTTCCAGTTAGGAGCTTTTCTTAACTTTGTTTCAATTTCTCTGTGTTACTTTATCCCATTTCATATCCTATACATTTGAACTTTTTATTCTTTCTTTTACTACTTCTATCCATTCAGCATCTTTATGTTCCACATGATCTGAAAAATTAATTATCAAGGTGCTGCTTACTCTGATGGATCCAAAGTCTTCTTAAGACACTAAGGTCTTGCTGGCTCGATTCTGCTAAAAACAAAGTCTAGTTATAATTGCATTTACAGTCTGTTGCCCACAGAAACTTGCAGAATGTACACTGATGCAGCACCAAAATCTGTCACTTTAAAAGCAGTAACTAATAAATAACTTTTTATAACAAATCATACAAACTACTATTACAGCTTCAGATACTGTGCACCTTTACTTCTCAAATAGCGTGGATGATGTCAGAGATACAATATTACCTCAGAACAAGTGTGTTCCTACACAAATACCTCTAACAATTTTATCTGCTATAGTCTTTTTATAATGTTTTTACATCCTGTTTTTCTTCTTGGTATTCTATTTTAGACTTTGTATGAAAACACCTGTTTGCTGGTGTTTACAGAAAAATATGTTTTCATCCTGTAGAGAAACAATACTGATATTGTCTGTTAAGGAAACATCTTTGTGGGAAACATGTACAACTGCTGACTTGATAAAGGCATGTCTATTCAAACTTCCTTGGTTAACAATGTCATATGATAGAAACACGTACAGATTGTTTTCCTGTTGTCCATTTTTTAAGGAAGCAGGTTAGCTTTCTTGCTGACAATGTGAAATGCATACGTCCTGTTTTTTACATTTTTGCTAAGTCTGTAAGAGGTCAGCTTTCTTGCTGATGGTGTGAAATGCATACATTCTTGCTGATTCTGTAGGAAAACATGTCCATTAAGCAAATTCCTTATTTTTCAAGCCACAGTCATTTAGTATGGATGCTAATCACAGATTGCTAAACTCTATTTTTACATTTAAGCAAGATTTATTTTATACCTTATTTATGTTGCATAGTTGCAGCAGAATTACTTTCAACCTTAATATCTTGTTGAGCATACGATCTTCTAGATGTTTCTCCAAAATGTATCTATTTCTTCTTTTTTGGTGGTGTTTCAATTCCTTTTTCCTTGTTTCCCAATCAAAACTTTTTTTTGATTATTTTTTGCTTTTTGTTTGTATTTATCTGCATATCTTGTAAGTTTTTTATGCCTGTGCTGATACTTTTAGTTTATTATTTGGGACAGTGCATGATAGATCTTGATCTATTCCGATACTGCACACTGCTTTTATCACATCTATCGTTCTGAGTATTTTTGTTGATCTTTTCCCTGTCCTGTAGTCTTCTGACAGTGATACTTCTTGTCTTAATTGCTTTATGGTTTTCTCTATTCGATACTTCCATGATGGCATTTGATTTCTTCCCTTCCTTTCTCTTACTGTGTTGTGTTTTTGTGTTAAGACTTTATCTGTTATTAATTTAGTTGCACGATAACATATCCTATTTACTTCTGTTATATCACATGAATTTCTATGAGCAGTCCTAATTACCGTGTTTGTTTTATCAAACTTCTAACTTTTGGGGTTTTATTGACTTTCTGTTATCTATTTCTTTCATTGAATTTAATGCCTTACCATCTCTATTAAATCAAGCAACTCTTCTCTTAGATCGCTTTTCTTCTAAACTGAGGGCACATTCTTTGTTCACCATTTTCTGTGCCATTCTACAGAAAGTTCCAATGCATCTTCCTGTGCCAAATTTTCTTCAGTTTCATCCTGTGTCATCCGTTGCGCTTTCAAATGGAAACTCACTGGCCTTTCACTCCACAACATTGACTGTGCCAATGTTGCCTCAGTTTCCTGTTCCTTTCCTTGCTGTGCAACTCCAGCTGAACTTTTATACTGGTTTACTATGGAAGACTCCAAAGTATCTTTATATGGCAACTGATCAAATGCTTCCCGCTCCACCGTTTTCTTCTTAATTTGGGGATCAGTTGTTGTATCCTACTGTGGTGTTTTCAGAGTTAGATTTTCTACACTAAATCTTTCACTTTGAAGGTAATCCATAACCACAGTTTTGTTTCTTTAACTTCTCCATTACTAATCTTCTTTTCAAGTTTTCTTCTTTTTGTTTTTATTTTTATGTATTTTAAAATTTTCCATATCCAAATGCTTTTGCCTGTATTTCTCTTCAAATATATTTGGTGCTGTTTTTTTGTATTGATTAGATTTACTTTCTCCTTTGCACAAATATTGCACCATATTAAATCTCTTTTTCTTTCCCATGTCCATATTTCTTCTTCAGCTGTCTCCTGCTCCTCCTGTTTCTCTTTACTTGGGGGATTCGTTGTTCCACTGTGCTGTGTTATAACCTGTGTTAGACTTTCTACACTAAATCCTTCACTTTGCAGGTATTTCATAACTTCAGCTACTATTTCTTTAACTTCTACTTTACTAATCTTCTATTCTATATTCCCTTTTTGTGATATTTTATTTTTATTGTGAAATTTTCCAAATCTGGATGCCTTTGCCTGTATTATTGTTTGAATACCTGTGAGGCTGTTTTTTTTTATATTGATTAATTTGGCTTCTCCTTTGCATAAATATTGCACCATTTCAGATCTCTCTTTTTTCCTATGTCCATATTTTTTTATACTTTTCAAAACTCTCTAAATTTTGTTCTTTATATTTTTGCACTTCAGTTTCCAGATAGCCAAATGTTTCTGCGTCTATGTAATAATTTTCATAAATATGTTGTATTAATAAACACAAATGTGCATTTTAAGCTTTTGACAGTTTTTCTTGTGCAGATATTTTTCTTTCCTCTAATTTATCTCTCAATCTTTTTGTACATCTTCTATCCAGAAATTCTGGGCTTCTTGCATAACAGTAAGAATACATAATTTCTTTTTTATCCTTAATACTCCACTCCATCATCCTTATGGCTATTTTTTGGTCTGTCAGTTTTTGTGGACTACTGCTTCCTTTTACAACAGGGCGGGCATCCTCCTTTATAGTTATTTGCATGTCTAAGTTTTTCTGTTTGTCTGATATTTTATTTGCAGTAATGTATGATAGATCCTGGTTTATCTTGATACTGTACATTGCCTTTGCCACATCTGTCTTTTAAACATGCTCTGTGGCACAAGTTGTACATGAAGTGGACTTAAAGAAAGAGGACAGCTGATCCATGGATCGATCCAGTTGACAGATACTTTTACAGAGGAGGCAGAATGCTATTTATCACAACATTTTGATTAGGAATGTTACAATAAATGCACATGAGTATCATAACAGGTTGGGGGTTGGTAGAATAGTTAAGGTGTTTACCGCACAGACACACAACATACAGGGTTTGATTCTCACCTTTGGAAGACAAATTGTCTAAGCTTAAAATGACCTTAAAAGACAGCTAGTCTAGGTTCTAAATATTTTGATGATCTGTTCCCTGTTCTATATTCTTCTAATAGTGATACTGCTTGTCTTAATTGCTTTAGTGTTTTCTCTATTCAGTGCTTCCATGGTGGCATTTTCTTTCTTTCCTTCCTTTCCCTTATTGCTCCATGTTTTTTGGTAAGACTTAATCTGTTATTAGTTTAGCTGCACAGTAATGTATCCTGTTATTTTCTGTTATATCACAAGAATTTCTGTTAATAGTCTTAATTATTGTGTTCATATGTTTACCAAACTTCTAACATTTTGGATGTTATTTACTTTCTGTAATCTATTTCTTTCATTGATTTTAATATGCTTATCTCTCTATTAAATCACGCAGCTCTTCCCTTATATTATTTTCATCAAGATTCAGAGTATCTTCTTTGCTCTCCATTTCCTGTGGGTATTCTGTAGAAAGTTCCAGAACATCTTCCTGTGGCATATCCTCTTCAGGTGCACCTCGCTTCATCTGCTGCTCCTTCTTATGGGAACACATTGGCCCATCACTTCACAACATTGCCTGTGTCAGACCTCTCGCTGTTTCCTGCTCCTTCCTTTGCTGTGCAACTTCAATTGATGTTTTATACTGATGTACAACACAAAAGACTGTAGAGCATCACCATGTGGCAAGTCTTCAGCTGCCTCCTGCTCCACTCCTTAATCTGGGGATTTATTCTTTCATTACACTGTGACATTACCTGTGTTGGATTTTCTACACCAAGTCATTCACTTTGCAGATGATCCATAACTTCAGTTTCTATTTGTTCAGCTTCTTCCTTACTAATCCTTTTTTCTAATTCTCACCTTTATTTTTTCTTATTTTTTTTGTATTGTGTATGTCTGGGTGCCTTTGCCTGTATTTATATTCAGATATCTTTGGTATTGCTTTTTTTGTATTGCTTAGTTTTGCTCTTTTCCTTTGCATAAATATTGCACCATATCAGATTTCTTTTTCTCTCCGTGGCCATACTTCTTCATATGTCTCCTGCTACATCTGTTTCTCCTTACTCCGGGGACTCATTGTTCCATCATGCTTTGACTTTACCTGTGTTAGATTTTCTGCACTAAAAGCTTCACATCACAGATAATCCAAGACTTCAGTTTCTATTTGTTTAACTTCTTGTCTTGTTGTACATTTCTTCATTTTCTTTCTTTTTTTATTGGGAAATTTTCCATATCTGGATGCCTTTGCCTGTATTTCTCTTCAAATATCATTGGAGCTGCTTTTTTGTATTGATTAGTTTGGCTTTCTCCTTTGCATAAATATTGCAACAAATCAGATCTCTTTTTTTCTTTTCCATGTCCATATTTCTTTTTTAAATCTTTCAAAAATCTCTGGGTTTTGTTTATATTTTCCCACTTCCTTTGTTGCTTCCATTTCTAAGTGGCACAAAGTTTATTTGTCTATGTAATATTTCTCATGAATCTGTTGTATTAATGAATGCAAATTTTTATTTGAAGCTTTTGACAGTTTTTCTTGTGCAAGTATTTCTCTTTCTTCTAATTTCTCTCAATCTTTCTAAATATATGTCTGAAAGTCTGGGCTTCTTGCATAATAGTAAAAATATACTATAATGGAAAACCTGCTAAACTGGATCTCAAACTCCATGCCACAAGAAACTGTAATATTAGGTGACTTTAATATTGCCTGGCTGAACTGCTCTAGCCACACTCTAACTACCCACATTAACCTCCATAGATTTACCCAAATTATATCCACTGCAACCAGAACAGACAAAACCTCAAAACGCAAATCCATCTTAGACTGGATTCTGTTATCTGACCCCACTATAGCATGGCACCCTGACTGTCTACCTGACAGTCTAAGTGATCATCAACCAACCTACCTAATTTGGAACAGACCCCATTACATAAGCCAACCCAACCTCAGAGTAATATGTAACAAAAAGACCTTTAAAACAACTGACTTCATCAATTCACTACAAAGCTGTAATTGGACACCCTTAAAACTACTATCTCTAGATGATGCTATACAGTACTTTAACTCCATTGTCCTGCAAATCCTAAACTATTATGCCCCTTCCAGAACTATAAGACTAAAAGCTAACTATGCTCCATGGCTAACTAAAGATAAAAGAGAGGGATCTGGCCTGGAGTAAATATTAAAAGAACAAAACCAGTAATCTGAGGCAAACCTACTAAGAACTTTGAAACAAAGCCAAAAAACAAATCAAACTAGACCAAAGTGACTACTACAAAAACATGCAGGAAAAATATGCCAACAACTCTAAGAAATTTTGGGCTACAATAAATTGCATAATCCACTCAGGTAAAGCCACCACCCCAACCCCAGCACTACCAAACAACCATGACAACATATCCACACAATTTAACAAGTTCTTTACCGAAACTGTCCAAACCCTTACCAATGCCCTCAATACCACTAGCAACCCTATACCAGGTGCTAGCAAAACCCACCCTACTACTTAAAACAATACCACCAACTTTTCCCTACACCCTGTACCCACTAAAATTATTTCAAAGCTCCTTAAGAAACTCAAACTAACCACACTAGCTGCTGACACCCTACCAGCCGAATTCCTTCAGATAGAAGGAAATGCCATAGCCTATCCCATGTCCATCCTCATAAACAGGTCACTTGCAGAATTTAAAGTCCCCACTCTGTGGAAAACATTGCACATTGTTCCACTGCACAAAGGGGACAACTCCTTAGAACTCACCAACTACCACCCAATCGCAATACTCTGACCTCTATCCAAGATATGAGAGTTGTACAGTCCCACCTACTTTGGTACCTCTTACAAAACAACTTAATCTCCAAAACTCAGCATGGCTTTAGACCATCCTACAGCACCACCACATCATTGCTATCATTTGCAGATATAGTTAACCACAATAGAAACAAGGGACTCTTTGTATCTTCCATTTTTCTAGACTTATCTAAAGCCTTTGACATGGTAGACCATAACATTTTTCTCCAAACTTTATCTACCCTAAGCCTCAGCCCCTCCACTATATCATGGTTTACTAGCTACTCATCTGCTGGACAGCAAGCAGTCCTATGTCATGACCAGCTGTGCCCCCTGCTACCAGTATCCATATGTGTCCCTCAAGAATCCATCCTTGGCCCACTGTTGTTCTCACTATTCACCAACCAAATCAATTCCTCCTCACACACAGCATCAGTAGTACAATATGCAGATGACACCACCCTTATAAGTGCTGCCCACACCTTAAAGGAACTGCAAATCCTCACCCAAAACACTTTTACTGTAACCGAAACATGGTTCACAAACATCAAACTTATTCCTAACTCCAAAAAAACGAAATTAATTATTTTCGGCCCAGGTCATGCTCCCCCCCTCAACAACACTTTCACCATTCTCTCCAAAGATAACATTCAAATCACTCCAACTGCACACACTAAACTCTTAGGTACAGAAATAGACAATAACCTCAAATTTGACATCCATATAGCACAAACCATTAAGAAAGTTAATAAAAAAACTAGGACTTCTCTATAGGAACAAACACTTTATAACTAAACAAAACTACTCTTGCAAGAACTCATCTCTTATACATCCTTCTCTGTGCCTCTCCCATCCTTACTAATCTCCGCCAGAGTGATCTGAATAAAATGGAATCTTGTTATAACAAAATAGCCAAGTTTGCTACTGAAACTGCTTACAAATCCCACCACTGTCTCGCCCTTAACCAACTCAATTGGCTCAAGCTATCTCAACTACTTCTGTTTAATCAACTCACAATAATGCATAATATCTTATACCTTCCAGAAAAAAAAAACTGCACTTCAAAATATAATTAACCCCCACATCCCTACTAGAGCCTTACAATCTGGTTCTCAGAACCTAATAAGCGTTATCAGACACAAAGATGATGCTGGCAAATCTCTCTTTGCCTGCACTATTGCCAAAATCTGGAACTCACTACCTAACCAAATAACCTCCACTACCTCCACTATTCAAGTCAAGAAACTCCCGAGAACCCACTTCTCAAACAATTGGCTTTGTTCATGCTACTCCCCAGGTTACTTTGCACCAATACCATGTTCAAGGATTCTACTAAAGGTCCCCTAATTCCATTCACTGTAAAGTGTAATAATCTTTGGTTATTTCTGTAACAAAATATTGAGAGTACTCATAATTTAGAAAGACAAAAAAAAAATGTTCTTGTGTTTATATTTTATATTCTATGTAAACCCTACTACTAAAATGCTGTATGCTGACTTTACTAAAGGAATTGTTAATCTATGCATGACTTATGTTTTTATGGAACCTATATCTCTGTATGATATTCTTGTGTAATTTCTTTATGACATGCTATTGGAGCTTTTCTCCCTGGGCCTCCGCTGAAAAATGGATACGTGTCCAGTCGGACTTACCCGGTTAACAAATGTCAGATAAATGAATAAATACATTTCTTCCGTATCCAAAATAGTCCACTTGTCATTTTATGGCCTCAGTTTTTGTGATTTTTGTGGACTACTACTTCTATAACAGGGGCCATTCTCCCACTGAACCTGGATTAATCCCATTGTAGGAATGTTTCCATGTTTTAAGGATTCTGCAGTGCTATTTTATTCCAGCCCTGGCATAAATGCATACACCAGGATTGGGCATGTTTATCGTTGGATCTGTGTACCCAGCTGTCTTTTTTTTTTACCTTATATCTTTTCAAGGTGTGCTGCATAAAACTACAGTCTACATATCAGTGTCATCTGGGTAAGATTTTATGGAAAAAGGGTTCACCATGTGAATGTACTCACCAAAACCTGAGGATGAGTTCATTTCCAGCAATACTACTAGGAGTTTCAATATCTCTCCATTTGGACCCTTTACTGTTCCTTATGGCATTAACTCTGACTTCTTATGATTTTCCTTCCACTCTCCTTGAAGATTCCTCTCCATCTACCTTCAAAAATCCATCCCACTCTTAAGGAGTTGGCATTATCCCTTTCTGCACTTTACCATCTATTACCTAGCCCTCATACCTTATAATTCACCTGTCTCCAGCCTGAGCTTCCAACTATACTCTGTCTCCTTCCCATTAAAATGCTGAAGGTTTGATTGATATGCATGTATATCATGGGTTAGACAAAGTATTATTTTCTTTGCCTTTTAATCGTAATACTGGGATAGGCCGTGGCTCCCCTTTGATCATGAATTAGATTAAGTAGGTAATGAGTAAACATTATTAAGTATCTCCTCATAAAGCTGCATATTTTGAACAAGATATATTGCAGCATAGCAAAATGCAGCACATTCCAGTATTCTACTCATTATCGACTTTGTAATTAAGCTGAATTTTTTTTATTCTAATCATTTATAGTAAACTTCCCGTTTTAAAGTTGCACTTTGTCCAATGTCCATATCTACTTCTCATTACATCTTCACTGACCTCTTACTTTCATGCCCTCTTCACTTGAGCTAGCTATATGACCCTGCCTTACTCCATCTTTTACTTTGACCCAGTCACCTTAAAGCTTGCCATATTCTACCAGTTCCATTCAGATTCTTCAGCTCTCTAACAAATCTACAAATAAGCATGGAAAAGAAAACACAAAGCAATCCATACGCATATGGTCACATCACTTCCTGCCGCTCTGTAGCCAATTTTGCTTACTTTGGACCGGGTTATGTTTCTTTGCTGTTGGCTTATTCCATTTTAGCTTCATTTGTGGGTTACATATTCCCCCACAAGCCCAAATTTCTTTCTTCTGGTCATCACTTTCCTGGCCTTCAAAGTCACCACAGCAATAACGTCATGGTGTTCCAGTTACCTGCACCCTCAGTTGTCTCATTTAATATTAAATGTAGTTATAAGCTTATCTCCACTGGTACAGTCCAGCTGAAAAGTCATCCAGTGGTCTGACCTGGTGTCCCTTGCTAGCTAATCTCCTCCTAATGTCTGCATCTTTGTTAGCATCCACAGCCTTTCATGGTACTCATGTAAATTGCAAATTACCTGTCACCTGCTTTCCTGTGGGCACCCTCCTCTGTGAGCTGTATCCAGAGTCATCACCTCTAGTCCCTGTGAAATTCTTCATTAACTGAGGATCTCCTGTTTAATTTGGAGCAGTTTGAGCTCCCTGCTTTTGTTTGGGCAGCACTCCCCCCCAACTAGATTTATAGACTCCCTCTATGTGCCTTCTTTCCAAATCATTCATTTTTAGAATAAGATCTACCCTTTTTGTAATGCAGTAATGTATGAGGAATAGGCATATTTCATTTTTCCCATGGACAACACATCCTCATTCCTTCACTCTCCTTGCTTAGTGCTCTGGATATTTTTGAAATTACTTAACAGACTTTTCCACAGACCAGATAATTCAGCCATGATAACTGTAGCCATTCATAATACTCAGTCGTACATTTCTCACTGGCTGGCTACTCTGCCATTTGCAATCACACCACTTTCCTAGAACTACAGCTTCCAGAACCTCTGGTGTAATGCTTTTTATTTCTATAGTAGGACATTCAGTAATGTGGATGTTTGCAGCACCTCCACAGTTAGGCTGCCATATAGATCAGGCTTAATGCCCTCTGTGATAAACCAAGATGTTGCCAGCCCAGCTAGCTGGAATTTTGTAAATAATTATATGCCACTTGAAAATATTATATGATTTATATAGAAATGTGACACTGTCAGCCCAGCTAAATGAAATTTTGTAAATAATTCTATGTCATTTGTGAATTGTAATATGATTTGTATGCTTGCCTTAAAAATGTAAGAAAACTATATGTTCTGTACGGAGCTTCAAGATTGTAACCTCAGTGCACCCTGCTGGAAAAGATCAAAAATGTGTATAAACTATATGCCAATGGAAATGTATGTTTTCAAAGTAGAAGTTAGAATATACAGAGTTAACTTGCAAAACTCTAAACAAATAAGTTGATAAGTAAAGAGTTTTACAATGTGTTATAAAGTCAGTTTATCTCTGCTAAGAGAGAGGATGTCTAGGCTAGGGGATTCTTTCTATTGTCTGGAAACAGAGGTAATTACAGGTTTCCAAGGTAATTATTTTATGACTCCCAGTTTCAGGCAAGCTTCTAAGAGAGAATTGTCAGCTTCTGAGAGATAAGTATTTTTAACAGAGTCGTTAAATGTTATGTTCCTGGTAGCCTGGGAACTAGGCAGAGGTGACAAGAATGATGTAATCTGAAATGATTCAGCAGTAATGGGTATTATTAATTTAAGAACTATCTCAGAGAGAAAGTGAGTGCATTTTGTATTTTGTTCTAGACCTGTAAATATTTCTTCAGCATTTCTCATCTATAGCTGCCAGAATGTGTAAGTAGGACATTTAGGGCATAGTATTTCTTAGAGAAGGATAGGAATATAGCAAGTGTAGTCTAGATGTTTTCTGTCTTTATGTGAGACGGTTCTGCAATGTTGTTTTAAAATATTTCCTGTGATTCTGAACTCTGTTGTCGCTGTGTTAAGTTAATGAGTATTGTCTTGTTTTTTATTTATTATTAGATACATTTAAACCTTTTAATTGTGGCTGTTTTTATCTAGAGATATTTAAGCTCTTAAGAGTACTTGCATGTATTTGGTGACACTGTATAGGCCACTCCTAAATAGCCTTAGCTTTGAACACACTTACCATTTGGATAATAGTAAAATTGCACAGTTGAATTGGTGCCCTTTATAGTAGCTGATAAGGGTGGTTGGTGGCAGGTGGTACTGCCATATAGTCTGGGCAGAAGGGGGCATCCTTCCCCAGGAATGTCTGTTTGTATATAAATCAAATCTCAAAGTGTGTGTGTGTGTGTCAGCCACTTGGGCAGAGACATGAAGCACTGGCACGACAGAGAGGGTGCTGGATGTTTTGGCTTGACCACTTGGCTGAGATCTTAACCCTATAGCTGTGCCAGTGAGGAGTCTTATTGGGGATCTGGAGAGAGAAGGAGAAACCAACTCCAGACTGACTGTGATCTCTGTGTGCTCTTAAAGGAAATTGTAGTTTACTGTGTGTGTACCTATCATCCTCCCAATGTGCACGTCCCTCACTGGTGTTAGTGGTGAAGACTGAGGCTCCTTGATTATTGGGCCAGTGCACAGGCATCACATATTAATTGTTTGCTACTGGTGGGATAGCCACATCAATTATTAATTGGTTGATAGTGGTGAGATAGCTACATCATATATTAATTGGCTTGTAGTGGTGTGGATATTGAATTCCTGTAGCTTGTGTACTGTGATCACTAAAGGTGTTTTGTACTCTCAGACACAAAGTGAACATTCAGAGTTCATATCACAATTGTTTTATTTCTTTTGTTAGCTTAGTCAGAGAGAGCAGGCAGGCATGCCAGCAGAGGAGTATGGCAAGCCTACAAGGAGCCATTTGGCTGAGATGTGTCAGACTAAAGGACCGGTGCATGGAAACCTGACTAAAGCAGACATGATTGCAGCTTTGGTCGCAGCTGCATCAGAAAATAGCAAGCAGGAGGATGATCAGACTAACCATGGAGATGTCCAACTCTCGGAGAATGGATAGCTCAACCTTTTCACAGAGGACTTAAATATCTGTCTGGAGCTAAAGAGACTTGAGTTGGAGGCCAAGTGTTTGGAAATGGAAACAACAGAGACACTGAGACATCTGGAAGCTGAGGAGAATGAAAGGCAGAGGCAACATAAAAAGGAAATGCTGACTCTTCACCAGAGTCATGGAGGCAATGGGGAAGGGAGTAACCAAACCCCAGAAGCAACAAAGGTCAGTAAATTCCTTCCACAATTTACAGAAGGGGATAACTTTGATAGTTTCATTCATATTTTTGAGAGGGTATGTAAACAGTGTGATGTCGACCATGGGCTCTGGGTACAGTTCCTGACCCCCTTACTTCATGGTAAAGCTGTAAATATTCTTTCTAAACTATCTGATGTTGACTATTTAAATTATAATGTTGTAAAAAACTGTTTGCTAGAATTTTTAAGCTAACACCTGAAACCTTATAGAAAAAAAGGTTTTGTGAGCATAGACGCAAGGCAGATGAAAGGGTTAATGAATATGTTGCTGAAGTAAGCACTTATTTTCATAGATGGGTGAGTGGATGTCAGGTCGCCACTTTTGAAGGGCTGGCAGACCTTTTGGTGAGGGAACAAGCCCTTAACAGTTTGCTTGAGGACATGAGGATCTGGTTAGCTGATAGACTATGCCTTATTGTAGATGAGTTGGGGAAGAAGGGAAACCTATACCTAGCAAGCAGGGCATCACTGCACAGGAAAGGGACACCCAGTGCTGCTCATGGGTCTAAGGGAACCCATGGTGGGCAGTAGCAAGGGAAGCCACTAGTCCAGGTACACATTCAGGACCTAGGGTTAAATGTTTTGAATGCAACCAGTGGGGCCATGTAGCATATAGATGTCCATGGAGGCAAGGTGGGTAACAAATGTGAGAGAGCCAGTAAGTGGAAATGACAGAATGTCAACAGTAGGTTGTCTTGAGACAAGGGTACCAAACTACCATCCTGCAGATGTCCTGATAAGGAAGGATTTTGATAATGCAGTACCATGTGTGGATGCAGTTACATGCAGTCAGGCTTGGAGACAAGCATGTGGGTCTGGTAGCCTGGGGGGAGACCCAGATAGACCGCACACTTGCAGCCAGGACTGGTGAGGTGGCTACTTCAGCGAGGGAGCTACCCTGTAGCAGTGAGACTGAAGATGAGCCACAGCTGCTTGTTGGTACTGTTGGTCCCTTGGACAGAGTGACTGCAAGGGCAGAGGTGAGTAGTAGTACCCAGGCTGACAGTGAGGTACCACTGTCAGATGATACCAGACTTCCTGTGGCATGCGAACTGGGAAGGGTTACAAAGAGAAAGTTGAGATTGACCCATCTCTCAGGCCCTACATTACAAGGCCTGAGAGAGGTAGCTAGTGAGGCACCTGATTCTGAAGGGAAGGGGGAATCTGTATACTGGGACAACGGGTTACTGTATAGAAAGTGGACCCCTGAGGGAGGGCTAGAGGGTGAGAGAATACAGCAGTTGGTAGTGCCCAGAGCCTACCATCTAGCACGTCTAGCCATCACCCATGATATTTCCTTTTTAGATCATATGGGCATAAAACTTACCAAGAGATGTATTATGCAGAACTTTTTATTGGCCTGGGATTTCCAGAGATGTAACAGGGTTCTGCAGGACCTTTGAGCAGTACCAAAATATAGGCAAGGCAAGAGACAAGGTGAAAGCTCCTTTGATGCCTGTGCCTGTGATTGAGGAGCCATTTCAGTGGGTAGGTATGGATATTGTGGGGGCTTTGAGTACCCAAAGTTCCACAGGGGAAAAAGTATATACTAGTGGTGGTAGATTATGCTACAAGATACCCTGAGCAGTGGCTCTGTCCTCCAGTGAAGCAAAAAAGGTGGCAAATGTTTGTTAGAGATTTTTCAGAAGGGTAGGTTTGACAAAAGAAATACTGACTGACAGAGGTGCCGATTTTATGTCAGATCTGCTGGCTTGTCTGTGTTATTACTGTGGTGGGGTGAAGCACCTAAAGACCACCCCCAAACATCTCCAGACTAATGGTCTTGTTGAGAGGTTAAACTCTACACTCAAGACCATGTTACAGGCATTTGCAGACCAGTTAAAAAGGGACTGGGACAAATATTTGTCTCATCTGCTGTTTGCTTACAGAGAGGTTCCTCAGGAATCCACAGGTTTTTCACCCTTTGGGTTGCTGTATGGGCATAATGTGAGGGGGCCTCTAGATATAATTTGAGATGAGTAGTAGGGTGAGTGTGAATCCCACAAGCAGTCTGTTGTGGTATATGTCCTAAACCTTAGGACAAGGCTCAGGGAACTCATGGGCTTGGCCCGTGAGAACCTGGCAGAAGCCCAATAGTCAAAAAAAGTCTGGTATGACAGGAATGCTTGAGCTAGAGAGTATGTTGTAGGGCAGCAGGTAATGGTTCTCATTCCTGTCAGACACAACAAGCTGCAGGCAGCTTGGTAGGGACCCTACAAGGTGGTAAGAATGTCAGTGATGTTAACTACATGGTAGAACTCTTGGCAGGAGGCAAACTGTACCCTGTTAACATGATGAAACCTTACCATGATAGGGAGGTCCTTGTGTTGAGTATTTGCAGTACAAGGCAGGAGGAGTCTGAGGGGGATATATGGCTACAGGGAGCCAGCCGGGACAATCCCAAAGTATTATGGTGGAGCCTAGGGTTGCAGGCATATGATGGCACAGTGCAGCACAGTGTTGGGGTCAGCAATGCCAAGGCAGCTGGAATCTTAAGACAGGGAATAGGGCAAGGTGTTCCCAGATAGACTCAACCCTCTCAAGCAATGTCAAAGGGACACTTGAAAAACTAGCTTGTGTTCTCGTTGGGGGGAGAAATGTGATGAACTAAGATGCTGCCAGCCCAGCTAACTGGAATTTTGTAAATAATTATATGTCATTTGAAAATATTAATATGCTTTATATAGAAATGTGACACTGTCTGCCCAGCAAGATAGAATTTTGTAAATAATTCTATGCCATTTGTGAATAGTAATATGATTTGTATGCTTGCCTTAAAATTGTAAGAAAACTGTATGTTCTGTACTGAGCTTCAAGATTGTAACCACAGTGCACCCTGCTGGAAAAGAGTAGAAATGTGTATAAACTGTATGCCAATGCAAATGCATGTTTTCATAGTAGAAATAGGAATACACAGAGTTAACTTGCAGAAAATAAGTTGATAAGTAAAGAGTTTTATGATGTGTTATAAAGTCAGTTTATCTCAGCTAAGAGAGAGGATGTTTAAGCTAGGAGCTTCTTTCTGTTGTCTGGAAACAGAGGTAATTGCAGGTTTCCAAGGTAATTGTTTTACGACTCCCAGTTTCAGGCAAGCTTCTAAGACAGAATTGCTAGCTTCTGAGAGATAAGTATTTTTAACAGAGACATGTTAAATTTTAAGTTTCTGCTAGCCTGGGAACTAGGCAGAGGTAACAAGAATGATTTAATCTGAGATGATTCAGCAGTAATTTGTATTATTAATTTAAGAACTCAGAGAGAAAGTGAGTGCATTTTGTATTTTGTTCTGGATCTGTAAACATTTCTTCAGCACTTCTCATCTATATCTGCCCGACTCTGTAAGTAAGACATTTAGGGCATAGTATCTCTTAGAGATAGATAGGAATATAGCAAGAGTAGTCTAGATGTTTTCTGTCTTTATGTGAGACTGTCCTGCAATGTTGTTTTAAAATATTTCCTGTGATTCTGAACTCTATTATCACTGTGTTGAGTTAACAAGTATTGTCTTGTGCAAATTTTATTATTAAATATGTTTAAATTTTTTAATTGTGGCTGTTTTTCTGTAGAGATATTTAAGCTCTTAGAGTACTTGCATGTATTTGGTGGCACTGTATAGGACACTCCTAAATAGCCTTTGACCTGGACACACTTACCATTTGGATAACAGTAACATTGCTAGAATTGGACACATTGTGCTTTTATAGTAGCTGATAAGGGTGGTTGGTGGCAGGTGGTACAACCATATAGTCTGGGCAGAAGGGGGCATAGCTAGAAAACCTGTGTCAGCCTTCCCCAGCACTGTCTGTGTGTTTGTATGTAAATCAAATGTCAAAGTGTGTGTGTGTCTGTGTGTGTGTCAGCTACTTGGGCAGGGACATGAAGCACTGATTGAACAGAGAGGGTGCTGGAGGTTTTAGCTTGACCACCCGGCTGAGATTTTAACCTTATAGCTGTGCCAGTGAAGAGTCTTATTGGGGATCTTCAGAGAGAGGGAGAAACCAGCCCCAGACTAACTGTGATCTCTGTGTGCTCTTAAGGGAAATTGTACTTTACTGTGTGTGTACCTGTCATCCTCCCAATGTGCATGTCCCTCACTGGTGTTAGTGGTGGGGATTGAGGCTCCTTGATTATTGGGCCAGTGCACGGGCGTCACACCCTCCATCACATCCCCAATTTCACTGATGTTTTTGAAACCATTTTTATTCATCTTAATATCATGTAATGCACCCCTTTCTTTTGCATCCTTAGCTTGCTTGACAAACTTCACTTTTTGTTTCATGATTCTTATACATATTTTTATTTCCTTGTCTCACTCTACTCCTTTTAATATTATTGTAAGCATCAGTCTTGTTTCTAGTCGTCTTCCTATCTTCATACAAGAACTACAGTGGATTCCTTCCCTCCCTGCATTTTTACCTGGCATAAACTGCCACTGCATTACATAGCCGTTCCCTGGAGTTCCCAAAGCACATAGTCAATATACATACCACCTTGGGTCTCCCATGAAAAGAGGCCATTGGCCTAGTGTGATTAACCTGGTTAATAAAGTGTAAATAAATAAATAAATAAATATTGTGACGTCTCTCCTCCCATCTTTCTGACATTCTTATTTCAAGAATTTCTCCAAAATCTAGCCCCCTCCCCCCAGGCCATTAAACTGTCCTGGCTTCTTGAATTGACAATAGTGGTTGAGCAGCTCATTTCTGTTGTTTCACTCCTTTTCCTTCTTGATCAGCAATGCCTTCAGTACTTCTGTTACAGATTTCATTCTGGGAGGGTGGACTATAGCATTGCTCCCTTCTTCCTTGATGTTGTTTAGTGATATGTTATTTCTAACAGAAATAACTACAGTTTTCTTATGTTATCCTTCTATAGTTTAGTCATCTGAATATATTGCACATGTATGATTTCATGCTGCATGTGAAGCAGATCTGTCTCATGCACAGCTGCAAGGCAGCCAGGATATCACTTGCACACAAGGAAGATGTCTGATATTTAATATTCAACTTAAGACTAATCAGACAGCTTGCAAAGCAGGTCATTATTTCGCTTGAAGGAGAGTAAGAAGGCATTAAACAGATTTTAGGTGAATTGCAGATTTGGTATGTGAGTGTGTATCTGTGCATCTGTTTGTGCATGCAAGTTTACACATTTCTTGTGATGAGCTTTCATCTCAGTGTAAGTCCTGCAGTTGACTTGCATCCCATTCATGATTGGTTCCTGCCTTATACCCATTACTTACTAAAGGCTCCATGACCCTAAATTAAATAGAGCGAGTACTAAAGATATATAGATGACATGACAGAGCTCTTTTACCAGGTGAGCTCAGAGTGTCCAAATGAGTCAGTCTGTCCCCTCCATTTGAAAATGTCTAGAGGATATGAACAGCAACAGATACTAACTACACTGATGCCATCATTTTGGAATATAACAATATATACATAGAACAGTGCTGTGGTAATTAAGCTATACACAGTGCATTTCTTTCACCACTAGGTGACAGGACTTCATGAATTAATTCTCAGTAATTGATGAATCCTGCCTAAGAACTAACTGTCTTAGAGCCGCCAGATGTATAGTGCACCTAGGACCACTGCGTCAGTAGCTGTCAGTGTGCAGACTTTCACCTTTTTACTGACCGCTACTTCACTGATGGCCCATCTTTCATTGCCACAATGTCAGCTGACAACCTTATTGAGATCTCATTTCTTACTGTTATTAATAATGTTTAGTTGCAATCAAAGTGACTTGCTGATGGCCGATCCCTCACCTGTCTTCCTGGGCCTGTAATTGTATTGATCTTTGTTGATTCATTGCTTTGTGCATGTTGTCACACTGAAGTCATTTTCTATATAAATTATTTGTTGGCACCAGCTTTGATGTCTGGAACAGAGCCTTCACTAGTGTAATGCTTTTGAGAGTTTTAACTGTTATCTTCTATATGTATTTTTTGTAATTTCTACATTAAGCATTTTATCTTTAACTATATGTTAGTGAAGTTTTAATTATATTTCGCATATCTGAAAGTTATATTGACAAGAATATGCTGTCAAAATCATACAACTGATTTACTGAAGGATACATATGGTAGATAATATCTGTCCAATGTTAAGAAATGCTTACTTTTTTGAATTACAAAGCCATTAACACGTTTTATTAGTAAATTAGTATCTTAATACTTCTCACTTCTGATTGTGGAATATGAACATTGATAATATTGTCACTCTCACATATCTACATTTAGTATTACTTTACTATTTCATAGAGTTGTATTCTGATTTCTGGATATATTATTATTTGTTTTCACTTTTGTTAATGATGATGATGGCAGTTTTGCCCGAAGCTGTCAATGTGGTTGCTTGCTTGAATCCATTGTTTTACTCTGCTTTATTGTGCATTATTTAATTTACTATTTAGCATAAAGCATCTTCTACCAGATATATGCTGTTATGTTAAAATGTCAACTGATCTGCATTCTGTTGCTTACAGATAACTACTGTAGTGAATGCCATGGCCCATAGTAAACCCATGATGTTTGTCACAGGGGTTTATGTATTTTTTTTTTTTTTTTTTTTTTTTTAGATTTTCTTTGTGCTGTGTAGCAATTGACAATGTGACTATCCTTCAGTGCAGAGGAGCAGGACATGAAGATAACTGTGTTAGGATAGTGACCAAATTTAAGAAAGAAGATAATAGTGACAAGTTCTTACAAGTCAAGAAAAGATCAGGAGAATAAGAATGTACTGCAAATGTGAGTCACAGGGTAAGACTGAGGGAGTCTATATATTTTTCAAATATGAGAATGGAAATCGTACTCAGGTCAGGTTTGTCAGAAAGATTAAAAAGTTCCAGTGCCTGCATCCCACACACATTTTTTTTTAAATCTCTACTTATCCAGTGACAAGGACCTCCGGATTCTCATCTTTGCATGAGCGTGTACTACTTATCATGTAAGGGCAACAGAGTGCTAAGAAAGTGAAATAGATTATCATTAGAATGTGACTGAGAGCTGCCTTCTAATTACTTCAAAACAGACCGCTCCATGGCCTGGGATAGGGAATTCTTTAGGAAAGCTGTAACTATATAATGCTGAAGACATTACAATCTATTGTACAGGGTAAATATGGTTTTATTTATTGAGATGTGTCAACAAACTATCCTTGAAGCAGACCAAAATTGTGTTTGATACTTCTGCTATTTAAATATTTGACTCTAAGGAAAAGTGAATGGTACTGCAGTCATAAGAATGAGTTATGTGGGCCCGGGACTGGGCTTCATGTCAGCATGAAGAACTAGAAGCCAGTTATTTCGAAGATTAGCTATATGTGGAATGTCTCACTGTGATACAACTGAGAAGGATGTATTAATGACTGCTGTGCAAAATGTTTTTCCAGATGGTCTTTAGAGAAGAAAATGCAGAAACTGGTTCCATGAGACAAGACAGGGTGTTGATAAAAGGAGATGGGTGTAAATGAGAGGAGAGCATATATACAGACAGAATGGTTAAAGAACAAAGAGTAATATGAAAAGGTCATTGCAGAACTAAATCTGTGTTGTTGTACAGGAGAGGCCCTTATTTAGGCAGCTGTCAGGGTTGTCTTGGATTTTGTACTTGCTGGCCCCTAACACCCTCCATGCACTTGGCAAAGTGCCCAGGGGGAAGTTATGCAGTGGGCTGACCATAAAGACCATGTCCTCACTCCCACAAGAGGGATTCCCCTGCACGTAGTCCTGCCACCCTGGGAAACTTGAGTGGTGGTTTCAACATTTTCCAACAGGGAAATTCTGCCAACACAACCCTACCCATCCCCCAAGGAAGGTGGCCACTTGCCTTAATTCCACCTTCTTCTCCTCCCTGCATGGCTATCCCAGTGCTGGACCTGCTAATCGAATGCCTGATCACCTTGGTCACACTATTGCCCTATGCCTCTGTGCCTTGGTACAGGCTATGGCTTGGTGTTAAAGTTGTTGCTGGCTGGGACTTAGTATGCTGGCAGTGTTACATGATAGACTGTTGTAAGAATAAAACATCACTGTTTGTGTTTAATATACAAGGTGGAAAAGCTACAAAGTCTCCTATTTTTGAAATGTGTGCTGAAAAGGAGATCATAAAATAGATTAGGAATAGATTATATAAGGACTGAATTGAAGATAATTTGAAGAACATTTATGAGGTAATATATGTAGAAAGTTTGAAGTTGGAGATATGGAAGGGTTTGTAGCATTACATTATCTATGGGCAATGTATTGGACTTGTTTTTCTGGATGCACATAAATGGTTTTGAGGATGTTTTTTGGAAGTACCTGTTAAAACTGAGCAGCATAATAGAGAGGTGTAAAGGAAGGAGAAGTACTGTTCAGCACATTTTAGGAATATGTGAAAATATTTAAGACAGCGCACTCATTACGGAACAAGTGGGTGAAATAGAGCAGAGGATGGATTTAAAATGTTTATTCCTTGTAATGGACATGGATTTGTTCTGGTATTATGAGTTATAGAAGTAATTAGTAAAGTTAGATAAATGTATGAGCCACAAGCAAGTGCTTTGCAGAAGAATAAATTAATATTGTAGTGCTGCATGAAAAAGTAGTTATGATTTAAGAAGAATGGGACAACACAGTAACATTCTGTGATTATTTTTTTCAATAACAGATGTACAATTTCTGACATGTGAGACAATTATTTTTAATGCTGTGTTTTAAAGATTAGGCCTTTCCATTCACAGCTTGCACATGTCCTGGGTGGGGAGTAAATGACGGACAGCTGGTTTGACAGGAAATGTTACTCTTGAAGATGTCTTTAAGTTAACCCATACCTTGCCACAATAAACTGGAATCAATATTTTGACCATATTTTAAAGTCACAGTTTAATGAAAAAGATAACTTGCATTTCTGCTATGATATAATATATGACCTTAGCTGTTCTTTGTAATAGGTGCAATTGTTGCACGCTGCCCATTACTGTGAACTTGTTCTCATCATTTTGCATTATTGTTTTATAAATAATGTTCTTAGCATGACCACATAAGTCTTGCACTTTTGCCCTTTTACTAGGACTTCATCAGAATAACATTTTTGCTACATTTGGTTTTGACTGACTGAGGTTCAAGAACTTTGATTCAGTGTTTTTGCTGTTATCCATTTGTGTTTTGTTGTTGGGTTGCTGTTTTTATGTGTTAAAATAAAATAAAAAGTTATTGCCACCAAAATGTTCTAATGTTTGTGTTTCTGTAACATTTGTAAGTTAGAGGATCAGTGTGATTGGTAGTGGAACAGTAGGGTTTCACTTACCATGGACCAGCTTACAAGCGACAAAGGTTATATGTGCTGCAGCTGCATTTGCAAACAGATAGTACACTGAAACACCAAATGGTACCCGTGTTTCAGTTGTGTTTGCCAAAATGTTAAGTGTACATAGTACTGCTTGCACAGCAATGTGTGACCCTTTAAGTAGGTGGTAACATTGAGAGGAACTTCTGTAAGCTAAAGGGCAATGCTTGCGGCTGCCTGCCAAGAACATTGCGGCTGCCTGCCTCTGTTCTTGGCAGTGAATCCTTATTTTGACAGTCACTGTATTTCCTTAAAAGTAATATGCATGCTTTATTGTGCTCATTGCCCTAGCAGGTTCCTAGCTTAATTACTTGATTTAAAACCATGGTTAGCATTATAATTATGTGGGACTCTTGGCAGAATTATCAGACTAATGGGAGCCACAGCAGAATGAATGGAAGCAATGTAAGTACAACAGGATTAAAGGATGCCCTACGGAATTAAAGATTCCAGGACCTCAAGAGCATTAACAAAATCAGATAGCCTCCAGCAATATTAAAGGTGATACATAGATTATAGCAGGATTAACAGAGAAGGGAATTCCAGAAGGATAGCATTTCCAAGAATTCCATAAAGTCAAACCATTAGCAGGATGAACCAAAACAGTGGGGCCTGACCAGATTAATAGAATATGAGCATTCCAGCAAACATTGGTTCTGGATAGTTGCAGCAAAAAAGTAGAAAAATCAGAAAGTTCTAAGAGGATTGACAGAATCTGGAGGCCTTAGTGTATTAGCAGTGTTAGTAGAGCATGCAGCAGAATTAACTGAGTCAAGAGTTTCACATTAGCATTAAAAAATTGGTCTCACCACATCCTAACAGAGACATTCCAAAGTGCACATTAGTTTTAATGGTGAAAATATTGTATTGCCAGAATTGAGTCTGGGGAGGCCCTGTTTAGGTTACAAAAGTCAGGAACTCAACAGATTTACTGAGATCACAAAGCTCATTTTTGAAAGTTTCTCATATAATTGCTCATTTTGTGCCTTGATAATTTGAAATTATTTTTCACGCCATCCAGCAGAGTAATGAATTTTTTAAGTGACATACTTGCACAATGACTATTTTTTCTGCACATGGAAACAGACAATAGCTTTACATCTAAACTATGTAGCTTTAAACATGAGAGAAATGTCCACGTGATTTATAAATGGAAGTGTGGAATTCACTTTTACAGGCTTGGCAAGGTTTTGTTTTTGTGGGCATGACAAATATGGTTTCAGTAATGTTTCAGATAAAAAAAAGAGAACCTTTGGGTCATTAATCTGTGAGTTATTTTTAAATATGGATTAAATTAATTATTTTCACTCATTTTATTACAGTGTGGCTGGCATGCCTATGGAATGGTGATGTTAGCTGTTTTTGTGTCACAGTAGGTGAGGTAATGGCCCTATATGACCACAGGATGGCAAAGGATATTCCAAAAGACCTTGGGCTGCCACTGATTGAGTTTCACAAAATGAAAGCAAAACTAGCACATTGGTTTATGTCCTCGGTGGTTTCATTTCAAATAATCTCAACACTGTATAAATAAAAACTAAGAACCAATCAAAATTTTGTTTTAAAACAGATGACCACCCTGAAGCATTAAAGGAACACACAACTGTAAGCATTTCCAGAATTCAGTAGATAAGTACTAAAATATTAATGTATGTATACATAACAAAAACATACAAATGTATTTATTTTACATTTGTTGACCGGGAAAGTTCAACTAGATGCTTGTCCATTTTCAGCAGAGGCCCGGGGAGAAAAGCTCCACAGTTAAATTTTAAGCAAAATATAAGGTGTATACAGAAACATTCAGATTTACGTAGATAGTACTAAACTTAACATTGACTAGTAACATAGCATTGAAGCTTAAGATTTAACATATTTACATAGATTGAGCAGATCTTTTACAGTTTTAGGTTGAGGCATTACATAATGGTGAACATTGTTAGTAGGGTTGCATTTTTGCTTTAAACAGTTTGTGAGCAAGTTAGCCACAACAGGGAGTATAGCAACAAAGAGAGCAAAGATTAGACATAGGAAGTATAATAGCAGGAGAAGAGACGGAGATGAAAAATTGGATAACAGGTTAATTAAGAAAAGCAGGAAATGTTAAGTAGCTTAAGTATAAAGTAAGAGTAGAGGTGTAAAGAGAAAAGTAAAGTTTAGCGGCTAGATAACAGACTGTCCTAAAAGTAACATATGGGCATTGACAAAGGGGTTAGAATTACAGGTGGAGCTGGAAGAAACCTAGAGAAGTTGCATTCTTTTGGTGATGAAGCTGAAGTCGGAGGGCAGGAGTAAGGGGGGATGAGGTAGTTGTTGGTTAGCCAGATAGGGAACATGTGCATGTTGGTGAGAATGGGTGAGGCATAAAATAGTGTGCAAAGGAGGTGAGTTTGAGCAATTGTTACCCTAGCAGTTAGTGTTAGAAATGGTTTATTTTTATATCGACTGCCCAGTTTTCTGTGGATATTTTTAATGGTTTGATTTATATGCTGATCAAATTTGAGGTTATTATCAAGTATTTTAGCTAGTGGAGGCAGGATGGCTATGGGGCAATAGTTGGTGAGGTACCACCTTTATGGAGGGGAATAATATAGGAGACCTTCCAGATGGGTGGTATTGAGGTTTCTGAGATAGATCTGTTTAGAAGGATGGATATGAGGAAGGCTACTTCATTGGCAGCCAACTGAAGGTATTCAGCAGGTATCCCATCAGCTGCTAGTGTAGTTGGTTTAAGTTTGGATAGCAATCTTTTGACATAGTTGGTAGGGATGGGTTGAAACTGGAAGGTTGTTTTGGGTCTGTCTACAGATTCCGGGTAATTAATGGTGGTGAATGTGGGCTGTTTTTGAACAAGATTAGAAATAGTTTCTATGAAGTATTTGTTAAATGTGTCTGGTATATTTGTGATTTCACTAGTGGAGGTTGGAGGTGGGGTGGAGGGTCTGCCAGGGTGGAATAATTTGTTTATTCTTGCCCAGAATTTCTTGGGTTGTTTTGGTGTTTGTTTTGTAGCTGGAGTAAATAATTATTTTTATCTAGGAGAACTGCTTTTTTTGTCTCATTTCTAAATTTTTGGAATTGCTTGTTAGCTGCTGTTTTTTTTTTGTGGTTCTCCAGTGATACCAGGCTTTGTTCCTTAATTAACAGTTGCTATAAATATTTCTGAACCAGTTCATTATTTAGGCCCTGTTGATATAACTTGCCATATGTAAACATGTACTATGCTTCCTTCTTTTAAAAAAAATACACGCAAAACATTCAAAAGGCTAAGTATTCTGACAAACATAAATAATAAAATACCTAAGAAACTTCAGATAATTATTATGCCTCTCCTTAAAATGCTCAGCTATTAGAGTAGATGCCACATTGATTTTTTTATTACATATTTTTGTATGCACTTCCTTATTTGCCTCCTAGTTTGGCCAGCGTAACACTTAACACATGGACAAAGAACGCTATGTGCGACTGCCACTTGATAATAGATCCTATTCACGTGCATTTTCAAATACTGTCCATTCATAAAAAGGCCTTAATGGTCATCTATATATGGACAAACTGAGTACCCCTTACTTTTATATGTCAGAACATTATGCCCCTTTCACAAAGTTGTAGTATGTACCACATGATCCGCAATTCTAGGGGAATTTCTGTAGGATGTTCTTAAATGTTGTTGGAGAAGGGTATATCTGAATTAACAATATACCAATGTTTCCTAAGAATAGTAGAAATTCCCAGTATAAAGGTGGCATATCTCATAATGAAATAAAATCCTCATTCTCCAATCAGACTTTAAAACTCTGTCTCCTGTGATGGTGGTGAATTCTGACCTTTCTAACCTTACATTCCCATTCATCAAAGGAAAAAATTAACTGGTCCTCCAGATAACCTCTTACTCTTAATCTTTGTGCGATCTCACTTGCTACTTCCTCTAACTCATTATTCTCAGTGCATAAACCTCTTACCCTGAGAAATTCGCCATATGATACAGTTAACCAAGTGTGGTAGATTTGTGCTTTAGCTATAAAAAAAGTCATCTGTGTACCTTTTGGAAAAGATCATTTTTTTAAGTTATCTTTATAAATTACTACTTCTCAAATCTACCCATAAAGCGGTACAAATTTTGCACCCATAACAGTACAGTGAACCTATTTGTCAAAGGTAGTGTCAAAAAGTAACAGTTATTCAGAGCATCAAATACTGCAGGTGAGGTATTGTGCAAGATTGCTGTACAGCTGGGTTTGAGGTCTTGCCCATTCCCAACTGCAGTACAATCTTGGAGTTGGTATTTATAATTAGCAGGGGATCGGAAATGCAGCCCCACCACATTGGGTGTGCAAGTGGGCTTGCCTTCCTGCAAAAGCTTCTGTTTTTGATGTATGTAGTGCTAGCCTGATGTGTGCTTGTTCAGAGTTCCAACTTTTGCTGATATGAAGCTTTGTTACTTTGAACGTTTGGCATTCATGTCTCGTTGTTTTGATGTTCATTGTTGTGGTAATTTGCTCTTTTGCTAGGGATCTAATTACACACACGCGCAGTTACACACATTATTGACGTAGATGTACTGTACATGCAAATTTCTTGCATTAAAGGAATATATAGTATACATACCCTTCTAAAGCAGAATAAAGCAGGTAAACCTTTTTCCATTGCATCCCCCAGACTGCTGCCAATGCTATTTTACCATATTGGCAGCCTTACTTACCACTCCCAGGATTACATGTGGACTATACTGTACTACTAGAATATATGAACCTGCAATGTTACTAGAGTCTGTTACATGAAACCTGAATAAGGTATGTTTACAGCAGTAGTATGTGGGAATAGATAAATGAGCACAGTGTATTTTGGTGTGTTCCCAACTTGTGTTACTTATCCCTATATAGTGGTGGTGGTAGTAACTATTCCACACTGTGTACAGCCACCTATGACATAAAATACAGTGCAGTACACCATGACGTCCCCACTCTGGGCCAGTATTCTCGCCACTGACACTGGAGAGGGATGTTCACTTAGATTTTTTTTAGCTTTGTTAGATTAGTACTAGGCTAACTGCCATTTTGGGCTATTTTAACCCTAGCCAGTTACCCCATGTGAGAATCAAACCCTGCACCTTGTGACTGTAAGTTAAACACCTTAACCATTATACCATCCTCCCTCTTGGAACACAAATGGATACACTCAGTATTTCCAGATGCAGACCTGTCTGTATCAAGCACTATTTCCCTTAAGAGCGCACAGGGAACACAGTCAGCCCAGGGTCCAGATTTCTCTGTCTCCCTCCAGGTACCCAGTAAGACTCCCCACTGGCACAGCTTTAGAGTTAAGTTCTCAGCCGAGTGCCCAAGCCAAGTCCTCCACCACATTCTCTGTGAAACCAGTGCTTTGTGTCCCTGCTCCAAGTAGCTGACACACACACACACACACTTTGAGATTTGATTTGTACACACACACACACACACACACACACACACACACACACACACACACACACACACACACACACACACACCTGGGAAAGGCTGGCACAGGTTTACTTACTATGCCCACTTCTGCCCATACTGTAAGGCAGTTATCACAGCCAGCAGGCACTACAAAGCCTGCTACCTAAGGCTGTTGCAAGGGTACCCAGTTATACTGAGTGAAACTTAATATTATGGTAATATTGACCAAACAGCAAAGCTTTCAGGAATGGCCAGAGTTATCACTAAGTAAATATGTGCAAATACTCGCAAAACTTAAAAATATTTTCTAAAAAGGACAAGCCACAATGAAAAGTTTAAATATATTTAATAATAAATAATAAACTAACATGAAAATACTATCTGTTTACAGTAAACATCAGAATTTCAGTCCCAGGAAGTATTAAAAATAATACTGATGGAAAGTTTCACACAGTTACAGAAAAACAGTATTTAGCTAATCTTACTATCTATTCCTGGTTAACTAAAAGAATTACTGTTCCTGCTTAGTGAATAGAGCAAGGCAAGATAATGTGGGTGAGTGATGCTTGTTGTCAGATCCAAGACAGAATACAGAATGTTCCTGAGACTTCGGTCTAATATAAAAACATAATTTCTGTACAGAATGACATCACATGCATGTGGTCATCTGACCCTGCTTCTGTCACTATTCCACATAATTTCTGTACAGAATGACATCACATGCATCTGGTCATCTGACCCTGTTTCCCTCACTATCCCACATCACTAGAAGCTACCAGGGTTTAGCACCTATGTGCAACAATACACACAGATAGAGCTTCGCTCAGATGTGGTGCAGCTGCTGGAGGTCATAAAACCATAAAACCATTTCACTCTTCCTACAGGAGCTACCAACTATTCTGTAGCCTAGTCATTGCATTTCTGACTCCATTCAAAACTGTGGGATAGCATCTTTATGGCTTAACCCATAAAGTAATTTCATTTCAGATATATTTTGCAACATCAGGTGGATTAAAATTAACCTCTTTACTTCCCGTATATGCTGTTACAATGTATATATTTAAATAGTTACAGTAATGCATGCATGTTTCTTTTCCTTCCAGCACTGCACACTGTTGATACATACACAAGCAAACATCACAAATACATTTTCAGCGCATGCATCTGTACAAATCAGTTTGATATACAAATTATATAATTACTTACAAAATTCCAACTAGCTGTGCTGGCATATATTGCATATCCACTGCCCTATTTCTTCTGGCATGGCTGGCAGTATCTCCTGTCATCACATACGCTCACACTTCTATTTTTTTAAATCAGTTTATGGATAGAGTAAGCCCACTAGGTGTAAATGCCCTTTTCACTGGTAACACAGTGACTCTAGTTTAGTGCCTTGCTGAAACTTAAAAAGGTTTGCAAGTTGGAATTGAAGAAATTAAACCATAGACTGCAGGATGCAACTCATGAGAATTCTTAATCTTAACCATTTGGAAAGTACCAGACTTCTGTGTGTGGCCTTGTTAGTAAGTGCTTCTGTCACTGAGTACAGACACAAATCTGTATGATTATACTGTTGTACATAGTTTGATCTGACAGTCGCTCTTTACCAGCAGACTCGTCCAGCCTTGAAATGCATCATTGTGTGGTTACACCATTGTGTGTTCCTTACATAAATACCACTTTCCTATAAGCACATCCCATAGTTATATCCTGTAGGAAACACTGTGCTGCTCGGCTGGGCTCCCGCCCCGACACCCTGATTCCCTCCACTCTCTCACTCTCCATGGTCCAAATCTTTAGGGAGCTGTGCTTATTGTGCTTTTGAAATAAACAGAGTGCTGAGCTGCTACTCATTGCACCATATATTTCAGTGTGTGACCATCTGATTGCAAATCCATTTCTGAATCGTACATCTTTCAGTATTGTGAGCAAGTCCCTTTCTGTGCTGAATTTTGTACACTATATAGAGGCCTTGTCTGAATCCTATCATGAGGAAGTTTACTTTTCAGACTTTTACCAGTTGAAAATTTTAATACAATATTTCTGTGCTGGTGCTTATACAGGAGTAACCTTCCTTGTTTGATTACAGGAAACCACTGTAATCTATCAAAGAAGGACAGAAACATTACCTCTTAGACTGTCTGTTCCATAAATTTTCTTCTGTATTCATGAAAAATCTTCCTTAAGTAATGCATCTGTAAGTCTTTGGAACAAAGCGTCTTATGCTTCAGTTATTAATAGGGTGGGCACGTTGCCTGAAGTAAATCTGCCCAATTATTTTTCACGCTGCAATGTTCTCACAGTGGGAACAAACCTCTTTCTTACAGATAAGCATTTAGATCAAGATAGGATGGAAAATTTGTTCTAAGTTCAGTTTTCATTTTCACAGTAGTGGTCTATTACCAAGATTATATAGAAATAAAACTGGCATGTTGGTGTACAGTGTATATGTGTATGCATGTGTACTTTTATAATATATAGAATACATATACATATACATATTTTCTGGGTTGTCTTGGTTTGCTTTATTGCATTGTAAACATATAATTGAAAACAAGACCTGACTATTCTAGAAATCATGATATAAATTGCTTGAATGCATATATCACCTGTATTCTTCCCCCCACATACATAGCTTTTAGCAGTAGAACAGCTATTCTTAGTAACAGCCTACACACATGATTTTTTTCCTTTTTTCATCATGCTTCTGCAGTCTTACTTAATTGTCTTTATGCATTATACACGGACAGAATACTTCATGTGCATGCATTGTTTTTCTTTTTCTTTTGCTGCTTGGACGTCTCTTCCAGAGAATAGCTGTACAATATCGGTGCTTTGTGATAAAGGAAACAAACGGGTGTTTTTATAAAGTTGTTTTCTTTTGGGGGTGCTGTGCATATCTGCACTGTTCTCATGCTAGGAAATGATAAGCTCACTCAGTG
The DNA here is from genome assembly GCF_019279795.1 of Protopterus annectens. Lineage (NCBI taxonomy): Eukaryota > Metazoa > Chordata > Ceratodontiformes > Protopteridae > Protopterus > Protopterus annectens. The sequence goes on along the minus strand of NC_056734.1, from coordinate 738,166,622 downwards.
CACTCACATGTTCCCTTTCTGAACAAATGCAGTACATACCCAAGAGGGATAGATAAAACTGACACCACTGCACATTACTGGGAGGTAGAGCTCAAGTTAATGAGCCATGCAGCCTATTCAAACAGCTGTTTATAATAAATAGTCTGTAGCATTTTGCAAGTGCTGGGGGCCACTGTGAACAGTATAGCATATGACAAGGACTGCAGCAGAATGCGATTGCATATACTTTCAGTTCCATATTGAAATAATAGGCAGTTGCACATTGAATTCCATGCAAACCTTTACAAATGAGCATAGAGCTTGAAATGTGTATTTATAATGTCTTATTGTGTTAGTGACAGCAGAGATGTCATCTTTGTTACAGTATGCAAGAAAGTAAATTTGGCATCTTCTTTATAACTCCTCGGACAGGTGCTGCCAATACAGTTCTTTTATTTTGTTAGGGTGCCTTTTTAGATCAAGTTAAAGACATGGGTACTCACCAGATAGGGCCCATTTATTTGTCACTTCTAAAAACACAGTTGATTGAGGCCTGAAACACATATGAGCCACAGCTTCAGCTTCAGCACAGCAAGAGTCTTGTCCAGGCAGCCATTGAAAGCATTCTGTTAAGCCCTATAAACTACCTGCACATGCTCAGATAGTTTTGAAGAGGTAGGTAGGAAGTGAGCATTGTAAGGATGGTTACGTATTTTTCTGGATGATGTTATTCATAGGTTCATAGGTTCATACTAGGCTATCTGCCCTAGGGCATTTATAAGCCTAGCCAGAATGTGTTTGGCTTTCGCCACCCATTTTAAATTTATTTTGCTATGCCCTTTTTCGAGGTTAGTATACTGTGCCTCTGTCTAACAGTGACACAGAAGTGATACCCAGGGTAAACCTATGATCTTCCATCCACTCATCAAGATTCCTCTTGAAGAGAGTCAATGAGGACTCTGCCTAACCTGGACTGGGATTTTATTCCAGAGTGAAGGGAGCCTCTGGGTTATGAATCTGTCCCTCCAGCATGTCCTATTTATTTCAGTGCTGAGGTTCAAGTCTCTCGAGCGTGGCTCGATGGGATTTGGATTTTCTGAGGTGCAGCATGTCCATTAATTCTGGGTTGGACATGGCTTTATACGTCAGGCACAGATTGCCTCTGAACAGGCGGTATGCCACTGAGTAGAGCTGGAGTTTCTTTAACCGGGCAGCATATGGCATCTGTTTGAGCCCTTTGATCCTCTTGGTGAGGTACTTTTGGGGTCTTTCCAGTTGCTGCAGGTGTCTGGTAAGGTACATCCCAAAAGGGGCATTGTACTCAATTATGGGCTTGATGAGGGATGAGTAAAGAGGCACGATGACCTCCCCTGATCTAGATGTGAATCCCTTCATGATTAGGTGGGCTATATAAAATGTTTTTCTAACCACTTTGGCCACGTGGTTATCAAATGAGAGATTGCTATCAACTTGGGTCCCCAGGTCCCTAATTACTTCTTCTGTACTTAATGGATTACCACCTATGTGGTAATTTGTGGGCACTTTGTTTTTGCCAGAGGGGATGACTATACACTTTTGGCATTTAGTTTGAGGCCATGGCTCTGGCACCAGTTGTCTGTTTCTATGAGGCCCTTTTGGAGGATGCTTGTGTCGGCTGGAGAGTCTATTATGGTGCCCAGTTTGCAGTCATCTGCGAACTTGGTCAGCCACAGTCCTTCCGTGTTGGCCTGTACCTCCGAGAAATATATACCGAACAAGAGAGTTCCCAGGACTGAGCCTTGTGGGACACCACTTGTAACTGGTTTGGAGTCTGACATGGCTCCAGCAATTCTAACTATGTGGGTTCTGTCCTTGAGCCAGTTTGCAATCCATCTAGTGACATAGGGGTTTATATTTAAGCTGGTGAGCTTATCTATAATGTCCGAGTGGGGTATTGTATCAAAGGCTTTTGCGAGGTCCAGGTAGGCTGTGTGGACCACCTTCCCCTCGTCAATGGCCTTGGTGACTGTTTCAAAGAAATCAACCAGGTTTAAGAGGCAGGATCTGTTCTTAACAAAGCCGAACTGGGAAGGATCCAGTGTCTGTAGGTCCCCAATATCTTTATTTATGAGGTCCATAGCTTTGCAGACCAAGCTAGTCAGGCTTATGGGGCGATAGTTTCCAGGATCCGTTGAGGCACCACCTTTATGGAGATGGACCACTGTTGCTGTACGCCACTCTTTGGGCACATATCCTGTAGTAAGGCTGAGATTGAACAGTAGTTTTATGTTTGGGTTTAGCTCTTCTTGGATTTCATGTAGGATGCAGCCCGGGACACCGTCTGGTCCCATTGATGCTGTGTTTTATGCTTTGGAGAGGGCGGCTCTTACCTGAGCATCTGAGATGTCAGAGGGGCAGCACTCTGCTGGGATAGATATTTGCCCTTTTGGTGGGGAGGGGGGGGAGTTTGTGCTGAACCTGTCAGCTAGGATGTTGGCAATGTCTGTGGGTTTGGTGTATTTTTTGTCATTTTGGACTAATTCTGAGCATATCTGGGAATTACCACCCAGGTTCCTAATATAACTAAAGAAAGCCTTGTGATTATCCTTAGTGTCCTGTGCAATTTTTCTCTCGAAGCTGGCCTTAGACAATTTTATGAGTGCCCGTAGTTTTTTGCTAATACTGATCAGTGATGCCTTCCCTTTTTGGGATTTTGCTCTATCATTTAGTAGCTTCCTCCTTCTATTGTAAAGTTTGTTTATGGCTGGGGTCCACCAGACAGGACGTCTGCCTTTGGAGGATTGGTTCTTGGTTTATTTGGGATCGCATGATCCATGCATTCCTGAAGGTGTTCATAGAATGCGTTTATAAAGGATTCTGTGGTCTGGGCCGTATTTTCCACAGGCCCAGGGGCTTTGAAGGATTCCACCTCGGTTTTGAGGAGTGTGAAATTTGCTTTAGAGAAGTTTTTCGCTGTGGTTTTCTGGGCAGGGGATGGGGTCGGGATGTGAATATCCAGTGAGATTAGTTTATGGTCTGATCTTACCAGTGAGGGATACACTTCTGGTCTGGAGCATAGAGTCCCCATGTTGGTGATGATCAGGTACAGTATGTTTTCCCCTCTTGTGGGAGTGGTAACAAGTTGTTCCATAGCATTTGAGTTTATAAATTCTAGGAACCTTTGGGCTAGGGTGTTGGAGCTAGAGTAATGCTCCCAGTCTATGTTTGGGTAGTTGAAGTCGCCCAATATAATGGTGTTTGGAGAGACCTTCATATTTTCCAGTGTTCTCAGGAAGGCCGAGTGGGGTTACTGGGTTTGGGAGGGTGGTCTGTAGCAGGCTATAAACTGGAAGGCAGTTTTACCCACTGTTAGTTGCACAAGTATAGTCTCTGATGCTTCGTGCTTTGCCACCAACCTGGAGGCGTGGGTATCTTTGATTAATATCGATACTCCCCCTCCTTTTGTGGTTCGGTCCAAGTTTTGGGGCCGAAAAGCATGGTATGAGGTATAACCTGGTAGTGCTGGGGTGCTCTCGGGAGCCCTGAACCAGGTTTCTGTTACTGCACAGTTATCGATGTTCTCCATGCTAAGGAGAGTTTTGAGTGCGTGCATCTTGAGGTTTAGACTTCTGGCGTTGAGTAGCATTACTCTTAGTTTCTTATCCCTTGTGATACCTATGGAGGTGGGTTTGTCTTTTGAGCCTTGCCTAAAAAAGGCACTATGGGGTTAGCAAGAGCCTTTGCCAATATCCGAAAGCCTAGGGGTGACAGGTGCAAGCCGTCCCTAGCGAAGCATCGTGGCTTGTCGTGCATATCATCCCAAGCTGACAGGCATTGGATCCCCTTTGAATGACACCAGTAGTTAAGCCAATTGTTGAAATTGATCATCTTGTCTTCATATTGTGGCATCATTCTTGGTGAGGGTAAGATGCTACTCAAGGTCAGGGTCATACCGGCCTGGGCTACATGCTCAGAGAGCTCCTCTATGTCTCTTTTCATGTAGTCCAGGAAGGTACGTCTCAGGTCATTCACACCAGCATGGACAATGACTGAGTCATATTTGTACTTGCCTTGGAGTGACCTGAGTGCTTGTGTTATGTGGCAGATCCTAGCGTCCGACAGGCTGCTCACCGTGACCCTCTCCTTGTTCAGCCTGGTAAGTGGGACGTCAGTGTGCCTGACGATAGTCACCTATTACAAGTGTATCAGGTGTGTTGTTTAGTCTTAAGGGCTGTGACTGTTCGGCACACTGGCTTTGTGAGATATGTGTTGCACGTGTTTTGTTTTGGGGTAGCGGTTGCATGGGTGTCTGCTTTGGAGGACTCTGCTGCTTAGGCAGATCTTTATTTAGAGCCTCCGAGTATGTTTTTGTGTGATTATGTGTTTGGTTTGCTGTCGTGGTAGGTCTATGTGAGACTGGAATTGTAGTGAGTGTGGTTTCCTTCTCCTCCTGACTGGTTATGCCAGTACTGAGTTGAGAGAGCTTAGCCTCCAGTTTGGCTATATGGTTGCATCTCTCACATGCGTTGGAATTTGTTGGGAGGAGGAGAGGGTTGTCTGTGTACATGAGGCGGTTGTAACATTGCCTCAAGATTCCCAGATTCACCAGCTGGACCGGAGAGGAGATTGACAACTGACCTTTGGACATGCTAGAATAATATTGGGAATTCCTTTATAATTGAAAACAAGGGCCAGTGGGGAGTGAGGGTGTAGTGCTTTTAATTTTTAGTGCTGACTTATATAATTGCTTTAGTGAGCAAGTGCCAGGTAACTTAAGTGCAATGTGTTACAGGTAACTTAAATGCAAAAACGACAAACAGTAACTTTCTTTCAAGTGAAACAAGGAAATAAGTACAGTAAGCAATGCAGATATCACTAGTGATCCACAGAAGCACTGAGAAGCCGCATATTAGGTGGAATTAGCATTCCAGGGAAATGACAAGCAAACAAACAACAAGCATATAAACAAAGCTAGATTCAGCAGGCCTGGATCTAGTCTATGCTACAGCAAACAAGGTGTACCAATTTCAGTAAGATACAGTTCAAATATTCAGGCACTATAAACCTTTAACCAGAAATTCCCAGCTCAGAAGGGCAGAGTCCAGCCTCTTCTCCCACAAGAGTGCAGACCACGAACTACAACTCAGAAAATATGTATATTTTTCAATTATATGTTTACAATGAAATAAAGCAAGCCAAGACAACTCAGAAAATATGTATATTCTTATGAAACCCTGTACTCCCTTGTGAAAGGATGCATCTCTCTTCTGTCTTCGTCTAGAATCATGGCATCATCATCATAAACTATCTGGTGAGGCGACTAACTGCATTCCATTGAAGTACCTGTTTGGCCCTCCCTTCATCTTAGTTGTTTCTCCAGCTACTATAGCCTCATTTCCAGCCAAAGTCTCTGCAGTACTACTTGTTGCAGTTAACTTAGGTGTATGTTAACAGCACTCTAGCCGCTTGTGTTACTGTCTTTAAAATTATCAGACTTATCTTACCTCCCATCTTGATGCAGTTTTACAGATCGTTTTCCTGATACTTACTCCCCCACAGGCCGTCCTGCCCTGTTTAGTTCTTGATACACTCATTCACTCTGCTTCCCTGTCCTACCCCTAATTTCCACCCATCCCCCTACATCTACACTTCTACCTTACTTACTCTGCCTCCTCTGCTCACCCTCCTATCCTGTACCTAACAAAGCTATCCAATCACAAACTGTAATGTTTATACCATCTCCACCTACTTCTGTTGTAAATTCCTTCTCAAAAGTCTCCAGTTTCATCAAGGAGACTTTCACTGAAGCTCTGAAAGCAGTTAACTGGTCCATCCTAAAAAGACTCCCTTAAATGATGCAGTTGAATACTTCGGTGCAACATTTGTAATATTCTTAACACTTTAGCTCCACAGCTTACAAAAACAGTTAAAAACAGCCATATCCCATGGCTCACCAACCAATGCAAACACCTTATGAAAGACAGAGACAAATGGATTAATTGGCAAAGGAATAAAAATGACAACAATTGATAACTATTCAGACAGCTACAAAACCAAATCAGGAAACAATTTGAGACAGATAAAAAGTTGTATTATACTCAGCTACAAGATGGCCATAAAAACAACCCTAAAAAATGTTATTCTTCCATATCCATTCTCATCAGTCCAGATCCAAAAAAGGATCCCAGCCCATATCCAGACATTCCCCCCTCTTCAAACAGCCACTTATTTCAATACATACTTCATAGACTGTATAGCCAACTTAATCTCAAACTTGCCTAACACACCCCTTCCACACAGCCAACTTCCCGTAACTTAGACCTTATCACATTTCCTTCACAAAACTCAGCTATCTGCAACCTCTCCAATACACATATAGACAACTCCACCCACTTTATCTTTCAACCAGTTTCTGTAACTCTCATAAAAAAGCTTTTATATAAACTAAAACCTTGTTCCTCCTCAGCTGAGAGCCTTCTCCCAGAATACCTAAATCTGCAGTAGCATACCCAATCAGCATTCTTACTAACAGATCAAAGACCGAATCCTGTGTCCCTAACTTGTGGAAAATGGTACATATAATCCCCTTACATAAAGGAGGTAATTCCATTGACATTACAAATTTCCATCCCATAGCCATCCTGTCTCCCCTATCCAAAATCCATAAAAGATGTATAAATCAACAATTTCTCCACTATATCTTACAAAATAAGATAATCACCAATATGCAATATGGATTTTGGTCAGACCACAGCACTACCACATTACAGTCTTTTACAGACACTGTAAATAAAGCTTGCAACTGTAATAAATGTGTATCTGCGGTATTTTTAGATCTATCAAAAGCCTATGACTTGGTCTTTCACACTAAACTCCTCAATCAGCTTTCATCCTGGGTCTGTTCTGTCCATCTCTTCAATCTTTCTCCAGTTACCTTGCCAACAGGCAACAAGCTGTAAAATGGCAAAGATCCATCTCTATATACCTTCCCGCTTCCACAAGAGTCCCTTAAGGATCCATCCTTGGCCCTCTACTATTCAGTATTTTTAGCAGTAACAAAAGATAAAAACCAAGAAAGGCAACAAACACGGCAAAATCCATTATAAACTTTTAACAGTAAGCACTTTCATGTCAGATTCAATGCTTCCTCAGACTTTCTAAAACAACTGGCCAGATATTGTTTATTAAATAATAAAAAACAACCAATGACAGTCTCACATTAATTAGTACATGCTTAACAAGCCTAAAAGTAAAAGGCATTTCATAAAAGCAATTCTCACTACAGCATATGAAACATAAAAAATAAAAAAGAATAAAACACCTTATGAAATATATGAACTCTACAATAAAACTACATATTTATTTATTCAGTGGTCTCTCCCTTAAAAATGGTTTGTGTGATTCTGTCATTCAGGCCAAAAAAGTTCCTGCCACACTTCTCTTAATGTTTGTTTAGTTTGTTCAAATGGAGATGTGCGAAAGAAGATAGGAGAGGTTAACTCCAAGCAAGATAGTTTGAAGGGTTTTCCCTACACTCCCTTTACCCATCAAGGAACAATTGACGTGGCATTTAAAACACAAAGCGGTGAAGAGACGCACATCCTCGACCGACGAGATCAACGAATGTCAGAAGCAGAAAAGATAGACTTAATGAAGCCAAAGCTCATCTGTAACATTTCTGTACATTCTTTAAGCCATGGTGAGATTACATTACTTGAAAAAGGTCTGTCGTTTGTTCCCTCATTAAATACAGACATTATAGATGTTATAGATGTTAAACATTTTCCTAGGAATGTAATGCTTAAATAGATGTTTGGTAAAGGGGATATGTGTGCTAATAGTTTTAAGTTTTAAGAAATATAAGATATGTGTGCTAATAGTTTTAAGTTTTAAGAAACCAAGTATTTTTGTCCCACATTTACATCCATTTCTTGAAGCCTTTTTTAGAGCCATTGAAGCAGATCTATTGTCTTTGAATTACAGTAGCAATGGCTCTAATTTTTTTTTAATTTAACTAACATAGAAAAGGCTGCTATTACATCTTTACAAAATAATAAAGAGATAATTGTTAGACTGGATGACAAAGGTGGGTCAGTGGTGGTTATGGACCGCTCTGCTTATAAGTTGAAAATGACTGCAATGTTAACAGAAGCTGAGACATATGTTTCATTAACAACAAAGGAGTTGAATCTTATCATTAAAAATGTACATGCTGAATTATATGACATGCTTATGTGTAGACAAATTGATGGTGACTTATATAAATATTTTCTTGTTGAGAATCCATTTGTGCCCACCATCAGAGGGCTACCTAAAATACACAAGGATGTTCAAGATCCTATAGTCTCTAGTAGGGGTTGGCTCGCTGAGCCGATTTTCATTTTTTTAGAGAAATGTTTAAGACCAGTTGTTATTAGTTCAGCTACAATATTGAATAATAGTTTAACTAAATACTCTGGTTTTAGTTCGGACAAGATTAATCTCATCATGGACATGATGGGTCTGGTTTTAGATCATAACTATATTTACCATCAAGGAGAATACTTTCGACAAACCCGTGGTGTTGCTATGGGGGCATCTTGCGCCCTGGTGTTTGCTAATTTAGTTATGTTGGAGTGGGAAAATCTGTACATTTTTACTAGTGCATATTTCCAACATATTAGTTTATACACCAGATATTTGGATGACATTTTTATTATCTGGAAGGGCCCCATAGACCAGATACCCTCTTTTATTAATTATTTGAATCAAACGACAGATTTTTTGAAATTTACTTACCAAACTAATAAATTAGGGATAGCATATCTAGACACTTGGATAAGCAATACTGGGAGTAGTTTTGCTTCCAAGATTTACAGGAAACCCACATTTTCCAACGATTACATTCAACATGGAAGTTGTCACCCCCCACATATTTTTAGGAATGTAGTGAAAGGACAATGCATAAGGGTAGCACGCATGACTTCCACTAGAGATGACATGAATATAGAATTACAAACAGTTTATAAATTATTTCAAGACAGAGGATATCCCACAGGTATGCTGGATAATGTGACTGGATATGTTAAAGCACAATGGGGGCTGAAGTATTCACCACTTTTGGGCATAACAAGACAAGTCACCTCCAGATTAGAAGACAACAGAGCTAATAAGGTTTGTGTCATTATGTTTAATCCTTTTACTAACCTGGTGAGAGAAATTCTCCGTAAACACTGGGATTTAATTTCTAGTTCCAATACCATAGGAGATATTGTAGGAACATACCCCATTACAGTACATAAAACCGGCAAAAATTTGAAGAGAATACTAGAGCAAGGGAAGATAGGGATGCACACAGTAAAGAAGTATGGAACTAAAAAATGTGGAAAGTGTAAGCAATGTGCATATATTAATGACAGTTTAAAAATTAAGGTTAACAATGTAATAAAATCTACATTATACTGCAGATATGGAAATTGCAACAGTCAACATTTAGTATATATCACAATCTGTTCTAAATGCCCGGCCTATTACATAAGCAAAACTGAAAGGAAGCTCAGAACACGTATCTATGAGCATTTGTACAGGATCAAGAAATGTGATCCTAAAAATGCCTTGAGCAAACATGTTATGGATAAGGGAAATGATCACACCTTTAGTTTTGCTATTATTGATCAGGTTGATGTAACTGATAGAGGAGGGAACTGGAAAGTGTATCTTTCTTGGGTTGAAAGCAAATGGCAGATTAGTTTAGACACTACAACCCCCCAGGATTAAATGACAGCATTAGTTTAAAACCTTTCTTATTACTAGATCAGTAGGAATTCACTCAGAATTAATTAGAACCTTGGTACTTAGTATCAATACATATAGTATTTAGTATATGGTATTCTTGTATACAGTATCTTGTTTTTAGTATTTTTAGTCTATGATTTCATACATACTCTGTATTTTTATACTTTCAGTACTTTGTAAATATATATTTTTTACATTTCATATTTTATCAATATCATACAAATAATAGTATTAGTTAGTATACAATTAATATGCATATTTAATGTATTTAAAATGTATTTAAAATGCTTATTACTATTTATTTAATTGTATTCAGTTGTGTTTTTGGCGCCTAAAGTATTTTAAATATGGTGTAACTGAAGTTTTCATTGGTTCTGATGAAGTCTGGGGCACACCAGATGAAAGCGCTTAACCATTAGGAATTACCGTTTTGCAGTCTTGTTTACGTGTGACTTTTGGAATAAACCTGTGGTTGTGTAACTGTTTTGGGTATTCTCTTTGTTCGAGTTCTCGGATCAGGTTGGGCCGAATCAGGATTTGGTGTTTCGTGCTTTTCTTTATTTAACAATATTGAAAGACACTGAACATTTTCTTACATCTCTTTCTAATTTTGTCTTTTCTGTACATAACATTCCTGAGATTATATTTGTCACTTCTCTGTTCACGGTCATCTCCAATATGGAGAGTATAGAATTTATCAGACAGTTCCTATTAGAAACCATACAAGTCCCACATGAGAAGATAACTTTATATTGTTTATTACTTGAGTTAGTGTTAAATAACAATGTGTTTTTGTTTGAAGATAAATATTTTCTTCAGAAAAAGAGAGTGGCCATGGATACTCCATGCGCCAAATCGTACGCTAACCTGGTGATGGCTTTTTGGGAGAATACCCATATTACAACTCATGCTGTTTATTCTAAGTTGGTTCAGTACTACAAAAGGTTTGTGGATCATATTTTCCTTTTTTGGAATGGTACCGAAACCGAACTAAAAGAATTTATTGAATATCTTAATAACACCACTAGTTTTTTGTATTTTAGTAGTGAATGGCATCCGAAGCAAATTGATTTTCTGGATGTTCATTTAGTGAGGAATGAACAGATGATAACTGCCACTGTCCATAAGAAAACTTGTAAAAGGAATAACCTTTGATACAGGGACAGTATGCATCCATCCCACATATATAATTACATTGTAAGGGGTCAAGGGCTTAGGACATCTAGGCTGACTAATAATGATGATGAATGTACATTAGAGCTACACTGGTTAGAGAATATTCTCCAAGCTAGAGGATATAAACACATTGAATATACACTACCAATATGAATATATACTACCGATAGAGAGGACTAGGATAGATAGAAAAGGTAAAGGTCGACTGTATTTCAGAGGTCATAGGCTCAACAATGAGTATACTAAACAAGTAAATAAAGACCAATTGGATACATGTAGGCTGGTAATTCCTTTTACCAGAAATAACAAACATATATGTGATTTAATATACAAACATTGGATCATACTTATGGCTGATGAAGACCTTAAAAGTTTAGTTGGTGATAAGCCTAGATTCACTTACAAGAACTCTAAAACATCTTTATTTTATGAGAAGACTGAAGTGAATCAGAATGTTTTGACATCTTAGAGAATAGATAAGTTTGGATGTAAAAGGTGTAATTTCTGTGGTTATATAGGTAACACCAATAGGTTCATTTACCCTACCACAGGGACATCCTATGATTTTCGACACTGTGCAGATTGTATGACAAAGGATCTAATATATTTAGCAACGTGCACCAAGTGCCCCTCATTTTATGTTGGCAAGACCAACAGGGCCCACAGGGAGCAGGTATGTGAACACATATATGCTATTAATAAAGAGAACGCCACCAAAGCCATAGCCAGGCATATTTGTGAAAATGGCACTACACACGCGTTTACTTTCATGTCATTAGAGTTAGTTTCAAGAAGCCCTAGGTTGGGCAATATCAAAAATACTACTGAAAAAATACAGATTAAATGGATTATTAGCCTTCAGGCAGATGAAGGTTTTGGCTTGAATGATAAAATCTCACTTAAACTGTTTTTAAGAGACAGACCATTGAATAAATAAATATGTAGTTTTATTGTAGAGTTTATATATTTCGTAGGGTGTTTTATTTTTTTTTATATTTTATGTTTCATATGCTGTAGTGAGAATTGTTTTTATGAAATGCCTTTTACTTTTAGACTTGTTCAGCATGTGCTAATTAATGTGAGACTGTCATTGGTTGTTTTGTATTATTTAATAAATGGTATCTGGCTAGTTCTTTTAGAAAGTCTGAGGAAGCGTTGAATCTGACATGAAAATGCTTACTATTAAAAGTTTTTACTGGATTTTGCCGTGTTTGTTGCCTTTCTTGGTTTTTATCTTTTGGAACTGTTTATACTTTGTGGAAGGCACTTCATCCTCTGTGAACTTTTGTTTTAGCTTTTGGATTTTTATTGGTAAACTGTACATTCATGTTCTTGTGAAGGCACCTTGATTCAATATGCAGGTGACTCTACCATCATCTGCTCTTCAAACACATTAACTCACCTCCAAGAAATCACTCAGCAAGCTGTCATTTCCATTGAAACCTGGAATGCAATGGCACAATTCCTACTCAATCCCCAAAAAGCTAAACTCCTCCTCTTTACCCCAAAAACGCACACCCCTAACAAAGTATTTTTCAAAATCTTTTTGGTAAATGTCACTGAAATTGAATTAGCCCATCATACCATAGTGGAAGAATCATAATGATAATCTTAAATTTGACCTCCACATCCAAAACAGTATCAAGAAAACCCATCAAATCTAAGCATGCTGTGTAGAAACAAACATTTTCTGAGCACACCCACAAACCTACCTTCTGCTGTATGGCTCCCCAAATCTAATCAATTAAAATCCTCTAGAACAAAACTTGAATGCTTCTACAACAAAATTGCCAAATTTACTACTAATGCATTCGCCTTAACCCATCACTGTAAAGCTCTGCATACCCTTAGCTGGCTAGAGTGTCCCCCTCCACATCACTTACATTCAGCTTGTAACAATACATAAAATCATACACAAACCATCAGCCTGCCCAGCTTCTACCCCTTTAATCAACATATATTTTCCAAAAATAACTCTTCGATCAGGAGACAAGCACCTTCTCGCCATAAATAAACCAAATAAATCCACTGGACTAAGCCTATATTCATACTCAGTAGCAAACAATGGAACTTTCTACCCCTAACCACCAGAACGATTTCTAATCCACCCACCTTTAAATGTTACCTAAAAGCATACTTTACAAACTTTTGGACCTGCTCCTGTGCCAATCCTGGCTGAACTTGCTGCCTATATTTCACTCACCCACTTCAACCTAAATCACACTTCACAGCCTTTTCTATCCTTCTACTTCCACTTCTTTTTTTGTTTTTCCCTTTAACTTACCTCATCCACTTCATCTTTGCAGACCTTTCCTGTACCTGTTTCTCTTTTTTTCTCCACTCATCTAAGCTACCTGAAGACACCTTACCCTGTACTCTTTGTATAATCTCCTTTCCTCTCTATATCCTTACTTACTTCTGTACCCATAATATGACCATAACACCCTCTCTCATACTAAGAAATCACTGTATTTCCCCTTGCTGTCTCTAATCATGTAATCTCTAACATTCCTTTAAATATCTTATTAGAATCATCTCTGGTCTCATTTATCAATCACTAATCCATGTAACAAATATGACTATTGAATTTTTCCCTCACATATTTTCTCCAACTCATGTTATTGTTTTTCATTGCACTTTACTGTGAAACGTGTTCTGTGTTTTTCTCATTACAACATTTTCACTCTTATATTTTGTAGTGTAGCATGATGCTTTGTGATTTAAAATATATGTACCTGATGATTTGTAATATAACATAATACTTTGTGATTTAAACTGATCTGTACTTGATTTTTGAAAGATTGTGATTGTGGAGCTTTTCTCCCCAGGCCTCCGCTGAAAACGGGCACTTTCTGGCTCAGTCAGACTTTCCTGGTAAACAAATGTCAAATAAAATAAATAAATACACAGTCCCATCCCAAGACATTCTTCCCCACCTCTCCCTCCCTCTAGACAGAAGCAAGCAGCTCAATTCTTTCTCCCTGACCATCTCTTTTAGCACCAGACTACTGATTAAACCCATATCATCTGAATTGCAGCATATGTGAGTATCATGGGTTTTATTTTGTTCCTGGGCTATCACTTCTCATGTATTTTGTATAGGTGCAGAAACATTGTGCAGTGAGTATCAGTGAGGTTAAATAATACAACGCAACGCAACTTACTGCAAATGTTTTTATTTTGACTTCATTATTATAACATATCAACAAGAGAAAATGCTAATATACATTTATTATAATATCTTTTCAGACCTAGCATAGACTGGCACACAGATTATTATTGTGTCCCTAAAGGACTTTTGTTAAATGGTATACCACTTTCTATAGCTTTCTGTTTTGCAAATGCCTAATTAGCACAAGTGAAACCCTTTAATAGCTTGCACTGACATTTGACACTCTTGGTCTTGCTGCTAAGGCTTGTAACACATTTCTACTATGATTGCATTAGAATTTGTCACAGGGAAGTTTCAGGCAAGCTACTTTTCTTTGGTATATGGCTGTGTAATTCTGGAATTAATTGACTGGTCACAACATAAATTTAGCCTTTGTAAGCTAGCTTTTAAGTATAACAAATGCATGTAACAGTTTTTCCTTTTCTAACCTCCTCCTGGTCTCTCTCATTGTTACTTTTCATCTTCACTCTTGTGCCTATATCCTTTCTTGCAGACTTCACTTAACTTCTGCTCATCTAAAGTCCCCTTTCAGTTTTCTGTTCTACTGTACACTGCACTCAGCCTTCCTCTGTTTTGCCTTTCCTGTTATTTCTGATGCTAGATCTCTCCTTAATTAACATTCAGTATTAATCTGATAAAAGCACTTTTTTTCCTCATTTTTTTATTTGCTGCTTTCATCACTGTAATTTCCAAACTTCTTTCTCCTTTCTGTCATGTTTGTTTATGCTTCTTCTGCCCTTCTGTGTCCAGCCAGACTTCTGTCTCCTTGTCTAACCTTCTCAGCGACTTTCTCTTATACCTCTTTCTTAGCTCCTTCTCATTTGTATCTAGCTTTAATGTTGCTATTGGATGCATCATTTGTATATGTCATTCAGCATCTGTGCATGTAACTTTTAAATCACTGAACCCATACTTTTGTTCCCATTCAAAACCCAACATTTATTTTGTAGCTGTGTAGTAAATGCATTTGTCTTTGCTATATTGTTGAACTATTGCTTCTGTACCTACTTGCCTAGATAGCTATTGCAATGACATAGAAGTCCAACATATAATGACTTTGTTTGTTGTTATAACCTTATTGCTGTCTGACAGCTCTCTACTTTTCTTGTCTGTCTTTATTTCTGTTACTAATGCAGACTAATAGGTCTTATTTAAGCAATAATCCATGAATGTATGTGGGTAACAGAAGATTTACCCAGGGTTGGCATGGTTTGATCACGAGGGTGACACCTGTGTTACCAACGTACAGGAATAGATTATTGCTATTATACAATGACATTATCTAAGAAAAAATCTTAACTTTTCTAAATTATGTCATTGTAATGAACGTCTTTAGTGCTCTTCCTCCAGCTTTTGGTAGTCCAGGGGACTTAGTTGATGTATTTATTGTTCAGCTACACAGAATAATGTTGTCTCTGCCCCCCCTCACACGCACACACACTAATCAATGAGGGCTGAAGTCGCTAAGTGAGTTGCAGTGGAACTGATTGTACAGTTCCAGGCATGGAAGGCTTAGAATTTTTTTTTAATATATACTTTTGTAACCTGCTCCATGGAGTAGACTATTAGTTTAAGATATTTTAAAAAGCAGTATGAATTTTCCACTTAGTAGCATGGAGAACGAAAGTAAGCTAAACTGATATTTAAAAAAATCTCTTAAATTAATAGCCTGCTCCGCAGAACAAATTACAAAGATGGTGTTACACTGCATATTCCAATAGAAAGACCATACTTAGTTGGTAAAAACTACAAGACAAAACTTAGCCGAGCTAGATTTCACTGTGTGATACCTTAAACCTCCTGTAATAGAGGAAATGGGATATATACAAATAAACCCTTAAGGACAGAAAGCATTTCACATATACAGCTTCTGAATGTCCATGACTGTGAACATGCATGTTATATGACCTCATCAGGACAGCATAAGTGCTCTCTTTGGCTATAGTCTTTATACCCAGCTTATGTCCATAACCATTAAGGTGTCTGCAAAGTATCCCAACTAACAATTAATCATAAAGTAAAAAGGTGACATAGACAAACCATTTAAACTACAAGAAAAACTAGCCAAGGTAGAGTTTTTTTTGTGTGATACCTTAAACCTCCTGTAATAGAGGCCCATGGGATTTATGCAAATTAGCCTTAAGGACATCAAGTGTTTCAGCTATACCGCTTCTGAAATTGGGCAAATTGAAAGAAGTGTCCGGTTGATTAAATGGGATTCATTAAAAGATACCTTCAAAGCTGCCAGCATAGTTGTCCAAAAAACCTCCAAAATTATATAATATATGTCATAGCACTTGAAATTTGTAGTCAGAAAATGCTGAAAAAATAAAAACAAAATTTCTGCATGCACACAATAAGGCAATAAATGCCCTTAAACTGCAGTTCATGGTTTAAACAATCAAGTATCATATAGTTGAAGCATGTAGTGTAAAACTTCATATCAAATAATTTTGTACTGTCTAAATTTCTCGTGCAAAAAAATGACAAATTTCATAATTACACCCTCTCACTTTATGCTGAAATATAAAGTGGAGTGATATAAAATAAAAGATGCACAGAGCTGTGCAAGACGTCCACTAATATTCAGTTGTAAAGAAACAATCTACAGCTTTAGACCCCATTAACAAGTGTAATGTTAAAACAATTTGGATGAACTCTGATCTCCCCTGAATAGAAGCTGCTAGCCAACTAGGAGAATCTGGTTAGCAAAGCATAAATACGTAAATAAATCAGTATGCTGTCATTGCGATGAGATGTTAAACTGAGGGCCTATTTGCCTGAGTTGGTATAGTTCAGGAGGACATAAAAGATCCAGTAACACTTATTGAAAAATAAAAGGGAAAGTTCCCCAGTCAGTATGGATACTACCTTAATTCTCCCTGAAAAGAGGCCATTGACATAGTGGGACTAACCTGGTCTATGATAGCTAGCTATTTAGATAAAAATAACATTTACAAGCAATTGGAAATGTTCCAAATCTGCAGACCTCAAACAGTTGTAAGCACTGATCTCTGGATTTAAGAGCTGTGAGGTAGGGGCACTAACCTCTGAGCCACCTTGATTTTCTATAAAATATTTCAGCAGATTTCTTCTTCTAGGACCAAGTAATCCCTGAGCTCTACACTGGAATTGATTAAGTTATTTTAGTTATGTTTGTTTATTGAGTTAGGATATTGATCAAATTGACCAGTTTCAGACTCAGCCCATGGTACAGTCTGATAGACATCAAAATAATTACTTACAGGCAAAAAAAAAAAAAAGATTGTAGTGGAACAAGGTACAAATACAGTTGTAGTTTACAGTCATAAATCAGCCTGTACAGTTTAAGGATTAAATGTTAGAAATGTCAGACATTAGGCAGAGTAGTGTTCACCAGAAATATGAAATATTGAGGAAGAGGGGCTACATACATATTTACAAGTTGATTAATGTCTACCTTGGAGTATGTGCAGAGGCAGTCCCTAAAATATATAGACAACTCCATCTGATTGCCGTCCCAGCCCTACCAAACAGATTTATAACATCAGTTACAGTAACACCCCCAATGCTCCAAGAGTCCTGGCGAAATTTTCTTTTGGGCATGTTCTGCAACAAAGTCTGACAATTTCAATTTCTATTTTATTCAGAGAAGAAAAACGAGTTGGTATAAAATTTAAACTCTTAGACAAACTTTTTAGGGCATTGGTCAGAAATTTCTATTTATCTTTATGCTTTTTTCTGGTGGGGGGCTGTCATTTAGGCAGCTATGAGGGCTGCTTGTGGCCTAGCCAGCATTACAGCAATTTTGGGGTGATGTGCAATGTGAATTACTATGAAAGCCACTTCGCTTTTCACTTTGCAAATGCAAATGCTGCCGTGCATGTGCCTAACAAAGCTACTGCCAAATGGAAGCTTGCTGCACCTCATGCATGCTGTATGGTTATGGACCCAGCTACTTCCTGTGAAGCACTGCTACAGCCTATGACAAAACCAACCCATGTCCCCAAGATGGGCATACCAGTTCTACTTGTCATCTCCATCAAACAACCAAGCCAAGCCATAAATTGAGCTTTGGTTACCTGGGCCGTTTTCAGGGCTTTATCCTTCTATGTCACTGGAGCTGACACAGAGACACTCGTCAAATTACATCAGATAACTTAAGTAATTTAATGTATCTTACTTCACTGCTTTTCTTATCTTTTTTGCATCTAGGGTATCTGCTAATGTTATGCAGAGTGTACATTAGAGCATTTGTCCTCATCAGAAGAACTCACCTAATCATTGAGCCTGTCACATGACACTGTCCTGCTGGTATTCTCAGAAATATATGCCATAGAACCCAGTCTCATTGCTATCACACTCCTGGTTTGGCTTGTAGAGCACTGACTACATCTATGGTACATTTAATGTCATCACCAAAAACTGCTGTGGTACAGCAGTAACATTATTGCCTCACAGCAAGAGGTTCTCCTGTTCGAGTCTCAGCTGGAGTGCCTTCTGTGTGGAGTCTGCATGTCCTCTCCGCGGTCGAGTGGCCTCCGAAAGACATGTGTATATGGGTGTGCCTTCGCTGAAGGTTGGGCGTCAGGCTGGCAACTTGGCACCATAAAAACATAGCGACTGCCAATCATTAGTGGACCGGAGTTCCGCTGTGGCGACCCCAAACCAGGAAAAGCCGAAAGGACAAACAACAACAACAACAACCAAGGTTACAGAACACTGATGTGAAAATCTTCCTTGCGTCTTTTCAGGTTTTTTTTTCTTCCACTTAACAAAATCAGCCTCATACTTTGCATTTAAGCTTATTCAGTTTATTTTTGACAATAAGTCAGATACATCTAGTTATATGACAGACTCCAACTGATTTATTTCTTTTAGAAGTTATTGATGTTTCTTGGAGTCAAAATCCACCAATATCCCAGGTCATTCTTTTGCACTCTGAATACCAGCTTTTTCTATCATTTCGTAAGACCATCAGTCTTGGAGGAAAATTCATAAGTTATTTTTTGTCAACTCTGGAACCACTAGGGGTCATGCCCAATTAAAGATATTGTTCCAATAACAGATTTTCATAATGTACATTTAACTCCTCCTTTTGCAGTGTAAGATTAACCTACTTTTCAGGGAAGTAGGCCCATCTGAAATTACTGTGCATTTTCAGTTTCATATTTTCTAATAACCCCTCAGTATCTGTATTATATGCCTCTTCAGTAGCTTTTTGTAATACTTGCCTCATGGTCCCAGTCAAATCTACAGCTGTGGTCCTAAAATAAATACACAATATAAGATAAGGAATAAAGAATTAATGGCTCAGCAGCTCTAAAAAAATAAGCTTTTAATCTCAGTCCCAGTACCAAGCATTTCAGAATGAAGCATTCCAGGGGACAAATTAAAAAAATATATTGCTTTACATAACAGCCAATCCAATTTAATCTTAATTGAGTAACCAAAACTTAGAGTGACAAGAGACAAAATGCCAAAAAGGCAGAAACACGAGGCAGATACACTGTAAAAAACAAACAAGAAAAAAAAACATATAATACATGTTTCCACATTTGAAATTCAAAATGAGAAAGTACTTAAAAAAAATTCATATACGTAAATGAAAATAAATGTCCGTAGTCTGCACTTTCATTCAACTAACCAAATCAGGCATAAATTAAATGCTGCCATTATACTTCAGAATGTAACCATCTTGGATGAGCTGTATCAAGTTTAAAAATCCATTTGTTTCCAAAGCATTCAAAGTTTTAATTCTTGTCCAACTACTATAAATTAGGCATTAACACACTATAATTAAAACCAGTATGTATACGTAAAAGCATCATGAAACTCACTTCTTTTGTCTTGTATTGCCACTCAAAATAGTGTTTCTAACATCCCCACATGTTCAGGGGCATGTTTCTTAACCATTCTATACTTTTGACATATATATGTACACACACACACACTATATATAAATTATTTATTTGTTGAATGGGACTAGTTTCTATTTCAGCCACAGCTCAAGAACTTCAGTAATCAGAAAGCAATCAGAAGAATAAAACAACAGAACATAAGACAGAAATACAAGTCAGTATACAAGCTGACAAAGTACAATACTATGAGTTGAAAGAGCAAGAATCTGTTGAATTATGGGTATATATAACCATATTAACAAACATATATTAAATAGAACTACAGTCAAGTTTCTGTTGAAATAAGCCAACAAGATTAGAATGGATAGGGAGAGTGTTGAAGTTTTTGGAAGGCAGATGATAGAATAGGGTAGAAGAAGAGAGCTGGAACATCATGGGTGGAAGAATAAAATTGGGTAGGAAATGGGAGGAGTGTTAAGTGTTACTAATTAATGTGAATTCATGTGATTAGTTTCTGGCTCCAGCAGAGCATACCTGCAAAAGCAGTGGGGAGGAGTGGGTGTAGTGGAGATGGTTTTAAGTTATAGGGCAATGGCAGAAACATTTGTATGTGACCCTTTGTTGTAGAATTGAGTTTATTGGGTGACAGCTGTAGAGAGTATGGTTGATATTTTCTTTTACGGAGTCCATATTCAGGTCCATATTTAGGCTTGGATGAGGTGTTACTCCTAAGTACATGAATGAGAATACGTCATCAGTAGGATGATGATTATGGAAGAAGGTGGACTGCAGGAGGGATAGTTTGGCTAGTTTTTGTGCTGAGCTGAAAAGTATGGATTTGGTCTTTTTTGGGGTCAGATTTAGTTTTTTTTTTTTTTTTTAATTAAGCCTGGGGTGTAATGCTGTGGAGGGTGTCTTGAAGGTCATAGAGAATAGCATTGCAACTGTTAGAAGAATTGTAGAAAATGTCATCTACATGTAAGATAACACTGGAGGATTTCAAGTTGCTGGGAGGAGAGTTAATGAAGATACTGAAAAGTATTTGTGGAAGGATGGAGCTGACCTACTGCATTGTGGAGGGTTCAAAGCCAGGTAAAGCAAGGGACTACATCAGAAGTGTGTGACTGACGAGAATCAAATGGTAACCATTTTGGTTGAGTACAAGAACATTAAATCCTGTATACTCCCATTTCAGATCTGTGTGTGAAATGCCTTCTTGGTTTTAGTTTCTTGCAGTTAATGTCCACTGTTATCTTTCTAAAGCCATATGGCACATAGTGCAAGAATAACAAAGATGCATGGCTGTGTAGTGTTGTTTTTACCAACAGATGGTACTTTGAATGACAGTATTTTGTCCATGTTTTTATATTATTGATTACCAGTACTTAATGACCTTCTCCTATAGGAGAATGTGGCCTGGATGGTAAAACGTCCATTAAATATTGATCACCCCTCAAAGTGCTCCAGAATTATATTCTGGTGCGCACACACACACACACACACACACACACACACACACACACACACACACACACACACACACACACACACACACACACACACACACATCTTCTCATTTAATTTTTAATCCCTCCTTATTCACATTCTTTAGTATTCTTTAGTCTAGCACCATCAGAAACCCCAGCCCAGCTTGTCCCCATCTGACCTTAACCAGTTATGGTAGGCAATAATATAAAGATATGTTCTGCAATGCATTTTTTTCATCTGTCCCATAGAAGTCTTCATGCCAGAGCACTAGGGATTGGAATTAGTATGGAAAATAAGCTTATTTTCTATAACTTTCATTCTATTATCTGGAGCAACATTTTGAAGTGTGCAGTGGGTGCTTGAGTCTTCCCAGTCCATTCACACAAACACACTCATATTTTGAAGACAATGGACTCAGAAGTAACTGAAAATAGATTTTTTTATTTTGCACTTGGTGTGACGAGGATGGACAGGATTAGGAATAAGTATATTAGAGGGTCAGCCCAGGTTGGAAGGTTTGGAGACAAAGCCAGAGAGGCAAGATTATATTGGTTTGGACATGAAATTAGGTGTAAATCCCTATACATCACACTGGATAGCACGCAGGAGGTTAAGATCAATGAGATCACCTCCACAAAGAGGATGGTCACTAGTGGAGTCTCTCAGGGCTCAGTGTTTGGCCCTCTTCTGTTTGACATCTGTTTCTCAGTAGCCAATGCCAACATCAAAGGCCTCTGGTTGACCAAGATTTCAGGTGTTTACAAACTGGGAACAGTCATAGAATCCCCCAAAAACATAAACCCGCTACAGGAAGGTCTAATACAGACAAATGACTGGTGCGAAAGCCAGGGTTTAAAAGTCAGTGCCAGAAAATGCATTATAGTATCTTTTGGAAATTCAGCCACCCTGGGAAACAATTTAATCGATAAAACACTCCTAAGAGTTCACTCACTAGACAGGGATCTTGGAACTCATGTAGATGTTAACCTAGCCTTCGACCAACATATGTCCAAGCAGTAAGAAAATCCTTCTGTGTTGCTCAACTTATAAGTAAGGCACTGCATCTAGGTCCAGTAAAGTCATCATGTCACTGTACTCTGCCCTTATAGTGTATAATGCCCTCTTTGTTATGTACCTGACCAGGCACAAACAGCAACTGGAATGTCTGTGAAGGTTCTTTACAAAAAGAATACAAGACATAAACACAATTTCTTATGTGTATCACATCAAAGCTCTGTCTACTTCATCTCCTACAGATTACTTGGAGGAGATCTATTCCTTGCTTACAAGGTATCCTTGGACCCTGCTCTGATGAACCTTTTGTACATCTGCAAAACAGACAGCATCAGAAATGCTAGATCCAAAGACCTAAATTTTGCTTGTGAAATAAATAGGATATGTTGGAGAGACAGATATGTATCTCAGAGAATTCCCATTTGCTGGAATAGAAGCCCCATCCGCATGAACAAAATCCCTCCCTAACCCTATTTATGTGTAACTTGGACCATTAGATGGGAAATCTGAAATTCACCACTGGTCTGGCACATGTGTCTCTGATAGAGTCCGTCTGTAAATCATCTGATAACCAAAAGTCTCTCCCTATATAAATATCTAAAGCATAAAACTTGTGGGTCACATTTTGGTTGCAGTTCTAGACTTATAAAGGCCTTAGTGGTCATTAGCCTAGTATACACCTATGAATCTATGAAGTAAGAAAATAGTTAAAACCTATTCACTAAACAGTGAGTGGCCTTAACAATCCAGTATTCTAAGTCCAATTTTTATAAAATCAGTAAGTTTACAGATTATCATTTAAGATGCCATTCAAAATACGAACAAAAAAAAAAGACATTCGTAGCATTTTCACAGTTTGAGATGTCTGAGACATTATGCCTTTTCAGCTCTAAAAGCCTTTTGATAACAATAATAACCATTAACACCCTTTCTGGATAATTACACACTTTTAATGTTTTTACAGAAGTCTGAACCAATTGGCTACATAATAAATATTTGTAGTCTGAAAGATCCTGGCTCATTTGTACACTAGAGATTCTGGTACTACAACATATTTTTTTTCTGTAGCTTGGTTTTCATTCTCTCTCTTACAAAATGTGTTCACCTCCAGCAATACCACATTACCTAAAAACTGCTCATAATTAGAAAATCCAAACATAGCAGTCTTCATTCATTCTGATGTTTGAGAACATATAAATCAGGTACAGCTGGCAGGTTAAGGTCTAATTCTGAATAACCCCAGGTTGCAGTTGGAGGTAGATGTAGACTGCCGTAGGCTAAGGTGGGGGGGGGGCAGATGCAAGATACCCCTACTCTGTACTGTTGGTCTTTATAGGCTGTTTTTCAGGTGCAACAGTCTGGGCATAGTCAAGAGACTATTGAGTAGTGGAAAACAGTCCTGAGCAATTTAGGCTGATTGTGTATTTCTCTTATCTTCCTGTGCTTGGTTCAGAATGTGCGACCAAACCATTTGCTGTATGAACAGCTCCATGTTAGAATGGCTGATCCTGCTTCTGTGGCAAGTGAAATCATTGCCTTTCTGTGGTACAGAGCACTGGTAACTTCAGACCAGTAGCTTTCTCCAGTTAGCTGGCTAAGATCATTGAAAGAACAATGTACAGAAACAGTGTTCAGTGCAACTGGCCTATACTTCAATATTTGCATTGCACTGTTACTTCTGTCACATGGGCAGGAACCCATCTGCTTTGGGGGCGCTTACTTTCCATCACTTCAACACCTTGATGCAAGAGTGTAGCCAGGCATACTCCTTGCATATTTTGTTAGCATCAGTCAGAAACACTGAAGCTTTTTCAGGCTATATATTATGTGGATAACTGTCCTAAAGTAATTCCTCTAACAACACACATAATTTGCTTACAGAGAGGATTGGTAATCTAAAAACAATAGTTTTATAGAGAACTGCTGAAAATGACTGTGTGCATTTATTAATAGCTAGGGGCAGCATTTTGATTGAAGTATCCATTTTTTAAATGCCAGGTGGGTTGTAGGGCAGTAAAAAGAGTTTGTGAGTACAACATGGAATTTTCTAGCAACACCCCTGCCTTGATGTGATTTTTCTAAGGACTGCAGTTCGTTTGCTGAAATTCTGAATTCATTCAACTAACTACTACCTAATAAAACAGCTGAATGTTACTATTTATGAGCAGAACAGATTTCCACTTACCCAAATGTTTTAAAGGAACAGTATTATGGCAGGCATGTTTTAACACAGAAGGATGTCACTAGTGTAATGTAAAGCTAATCACGTTTTTAAAGTACATATTTTAAAACTTCACTGGTAGCAGTTGAAGATTGCCAAAAATCATAGACTGGACACCATGTATATATATATATATATATATATATATATATATATATATATATATATATATATATATATATATATATATATATATATAGACATCATTCAGTCTGCACCTGAATTCGTCATCAGTTGTTTTACATCCTGCTACAATTAAGATTGGCAAGTTGTAGCTGGTCAACAAAAATCCAATATATAATGCTATGCCGACATACCTCTCAATTGTCCAAATTTCCAGAATGTCCAGAATTTTGCCTCTTATTTTTGGTCTATTCCTCATAAAAAAATTCTGGTTTTATGGCAAATCACAGGAGATTGAAGTCACTAAATAATGCCATATATTTGAGTTTCAGACTTCATATCCTTCAGAAAAATGCATGTTTATGCAAATCCTATTATTCTAGCCACTTTCTGAGTTTATAAGAGCAATGCGTACAATTTGTCTTTGGTTTTTGTGCCTCTTTTCCTCCATTATTTTAGGCTTTGTCCAGATTTCTTGCACTAAGAGGTTGAGAGGTTTGCATGCCACTATAAAAAAGTACATTTCTTTATATCAAGCTTGCTGTTTTCACACCATTTTCTTGTGGATGACACAAAGCCAGCTGTCATCAACACTGACAAATAAACAACAGGCTCACCTGCTGATGTATCTTATCTATGCTTCATTCACTTAAAAATGTATTTCAGTATATGAAACTTATACGTTCATGGTATCTATTGTTGTTCTGCTATATTTTTCTACGAATGTTGCTATTTTACTTATATATTTCTTTATTTGCACTTATTTCTACGTTTATATGCATTTTTAGCATATACTTTTATTGTGAGTTTCGTCACAGCTGACTGTATTTTCAAATTGTCAATAGTCTTGCATTATACAGATATGAAGTTTGTAATATGAATATGTGTTATTCATGACTTTTGTATAGTCAGCGTTCTATGGCTAAGATGCGATGTAAATGTAGTTTTGCACTTTAACTGCTTGAACATCTAGGATTTTATGGTGTTCTTGCATTTAGCAATTTTAATTATTTTTAATTGGTTTTAACTGTTTGATTGGATTAATTAGGTCACTTGAGCTCTATATATAAAGACATCAGTTATTTACAATGTTAGATCTGAAGAAGCGTGCAGGTGGCACCTGAAAGCGCTCATCTTTTATTTCATTTTACTGTCGAATAAAAGTTTGGATACTTCAGTACTGATTCCTGTTTATTTCGTGGAGGCATCAACAGTTTACATTTTCAATTGACATTTTTCTGCTTTGGCTGTTGATTCCTTGGGAGGTTCAAGATACTTTTTTTCTACCAGTATTTCTTCATTTTTAGTATCGTGACCTCCACATGATGGAACCAGAGAATTTAGAACTTGATTATAATCCAGAGGCGAGGATTAATGGTATGAAGTTGGACAATTTTATTCATCAAGATGGTAATCCTTTATTGGCTCTGAATTTTTCTGAACCGGTAAGCACTAGATTCACAATGAGCAACAATGATAATATAGCAGAATTCAACAATTTAATAAGGGAACTGGAAAATGATCTCTATAAACTGCAGCGTTACTCCTGGCAGAGAAAACACTTGGAAGCCTGCCTACATTTTAGAGTGGTACCGAGGGGGACGCGTGTTTTGTGCATGCCAACGTATGGGGAGCAACACCCTATCCTGCTTAAAAAATGGCAGGATCTCAATATAGAACTCGGGTTTCAATATATTAATCTGTTACTGGAGTATTTTGCTCCACTAGAACTTGAGGTGCAGAAACGTGTTGAGTCGATGCACAAGGATATTTGTGATAGGTTCAAAACAGATTTTTGCAGTCGGAGGTTGAATAACACTTTGACACAGATTCAAATATATAGTGACAAGCTCCAACTTGTGAAACAGCGGAAACTTTTGAGGGACCATAATGATTTTGCATCAGGTCATATTTTTGTTTGGCACGTGAAAGCGCTCATCTTTTATTTCATTTTACTGTCGAATAAAAGTTTGGATACTTCAGTACTGATTCCTGTTTATTTCATGGAGGCATCAACAGTTTACATTTTCAATTGACATTTTTCTGCTTTGGCTGTTGATTCCTTGGGAGGTTCAAGATACTTTTTTTCTACCAGTATATGAAACTTTACTTTTCTCCAAGATTTTAAATAAAGGAGAGAAATACACTGTGCATGGGTGATGACGAATACTGAAATGACCAAAAGCTCCTTGCCTTAAACAGCAGCCTGAATTCAGCACCCACTGATGCACAAATTAAGGGCACCAGTGACTGGACCGTTTAACTCCAGACATGATCCAGGAGGCCAGTCTCTCATTGGTTCAGTGCCATCCTGGGCTGAACCAGTGAGATTGTAGTAAGTGGATTGGTCTCTCAAAAGAGAGCAGTGGTACAGCTGATACAGTAAAGCTTTAAGTTGGAGCTCTCTACATAAAATAAGACATTTCATAGATATGCTTATAGAAAGTAGATAAGTAGATGAAGCTGTTTTAAACTGTAGCATATATATTGAAGCTGTTTTAAACTGTAACAGATATATACATTTTTAACTTCATTGAAGGAAGGTATTTAGTTATGAATGATGGTGGTGGGGTGGGGGTGGGAGGGTGGAGACTGTAAGAGATACTATACTTTTTGTGCCAGTGATGCTAGATAGACGCAGGTAGTGACTTGATTGCCCTCAATGTGGGTCTTACGATTTCCACTAGGTGCATAGCAGAAGAATAAAATATATCCTACTAGTCAGAATCCATTTGAGAATTCCCACTTTAAGAGCTGCAGGCAGAGTTCTAACATATGTACTTTTATCAAGGTTTAGATAACAGCTCACTTTGACCTTTCTAGATGGAAACAGATCTCAAGATTAAACATCGTGGTGCTGGCAGCAGTTTTCCTTTGCCCTTCTCTGTTCATATTTTTAGAAGTCTGAACCTCCTATAACCTTTTGTCTTTAAACAGTAAAGCGGCCCTGAAATTAAAAAAAGTATCTGCTTGCATACCGTAATACTTTGGTAAATAATGAGCTCTTTATCCCTGTAGATTAATTCATTTACAGAATTAAACATTAAGAATTAAACAGAAGAGCATTTGAACTTCCGTAATAATATTTATGATGGGAAATTGTTCATCTTTGTGCTGTATTGATAATCCTTTTACTTTCAAATGTTAAAGCTTATGCGGTTTTACTCTATGCAGTATTACAGAGTTTTAGCCACAGCATTCTCAGTTTTGTTGTGTTCACTACTTCATTTGTAAGAATAGCTTTAGTTACTGGAGGTGAACTATAATGCTTCATACTTACAAAAAATGAAATATTAATTTACTTCCAGTTCTGAAAGCACAAATAAATACTAATTTTGTTATTTTGTACTTTATCCTAACTTGCATAATTTAGTTAAAACTGTATATTCACTAAGCCACTGCTATAAATATCTTCTTTGCTGAAGAAACCAAGTAGCTTCATAATTTCCTGTTGTCTTTTACAAGTAGTATGTATCAATTCAGTTTGTATTACATCCTTTGTTATAATATATATTCTGTAAAGAAATAGAAAAGGCTTAGGTAATTATAGTAAGTCTTGGTTGAGTACATTTACTTTGTTTTTCACAAGTTTAAAGTTGCCCTTTGCTGAAACCAGAACTTTTTTCCCATATGTAATCAGCAGATTCCCATTTCATCCGTACAACCTAGTGTCCGATATAGTTTTGGAATTGTCTTTGGAATTTGGCTAGAAGTCCATTCCTTAAGACTGTAAAATGGCCTCTGCTACTGAATGGAATTCATTTTGCAGCTATACTTAGAAAATGAATGAATGATTCATGGATGGCATCCTTTACTGATCTTTTGTGTAGCTTAGTTTACGGTATTTCCTCTAGAAGCATATGGCTCCTTTCTGTAGATATTCTGTTAAGTTTTTAACTGTTTACATGGCTGCTTATATTGATAGAACTATTACATAGATGACATTATTCTTCTGTTCTGTATGCGTTTTGACTCATGCTATCTTGCTGGTTTTGTAATCTTAGTTCTCCATTCTTTTTGTACACCAAATTGTGTGTACTTTTATACCTTCTGCAGAACTTCTATGAGTCCGTCATTCTGCCAGTTCAGTTTTTTTTAAGCTTACAGGACAGTGAATTATTTATATGCAGCTATAGTTCTGGGGTTCATGTTGAAATGCCCCTTTCCAGTTTTCTGGGGGGGGGGGGGTAGTAGGTATACTTTTGATGTTGACATGCAGTCATGTAATATGCTTATATTCAACTAGGCATACATTTGCTCTGATGGTTATAAAATCCCCTTTGTGCTCACTTCCTTGTGCAGTAATAAAGGTTGTTTCAGCAGCACAGACAGACAGATACACACACACACACACACACACACACACACACACACACACACACACACACACACACACACACACACACACACACACACACACACACATAATTAGGTTGTTTGTAAAATGTCAAGTTTGTACAGTGTTGACTGATGTGCTGCATAGGAGACTCCATTGTGGACCATGATATGGTTGGTAAATAGGAATAAGAATTTAGGGATTTCCATTTGAATCCGTGCCTCTTCCATCAGCATTCCATGGTTACATCAGTCCATTAACCAAGTCATTGTTGGCATGTAAATGAAGAAAATCAATGATGGTTTAAATTGCACCTGTTACTTGTACCGAGTCAGACAGTGATTTGTGTCTGTTAATTCATAGCAACACTGTCTTCCTTTGGAATCACAAATTATCAGCACCTCCTGGAAAACCATGGTCATTTAAGTTTGACAACAGCATCAGTATCGGTGGTAGTTTACCCCTGCTCTAGGAGTTGGATTCAATTTATAAGAGATTGAGTAAGTGTTACCCACTTGTAACAGTGCAGACATTCCCTTTGATAGCACCTCTGGAAACCTCACTGTCAACACAAGAAGCCTACATGGGAAAAGGTGAGGAGGGAGATCAAAAGATGAGCCTGTTTGATATGGGGTCAGTGCTTTTCGTATTACTGCCAAATAGAATTTTACCTCTCCTCACTACCCTACTACACTGCCTGCTGTAATCTTTCTGGGCTTCCCCTTCATTCCTGTTGGTGTAAATCCCTTGAATCTTCAACTAGATGAATACATTGATCAAAGCTTCAGGGCGATGAAAACCATAAAAACATTCCTCCCATATGGGGATTTGACTTTCTCACCCTACTTTCTTATGTATGCAAACTCCATGGACACAGAACTGTGTTGAAAAGAAAAAAAGTGATGTTCAAATGGAATTAGTACCAGCATACAGATAGTTTCTATGGAAACAACATTTGAGGAGTAAAACTTGACAAGTCTGAACCTTTTCCTCTTCATGCTTGATAAAATGTAGGCTAATGTCTTTCAATTCATGCTTTTGTTTTCAGATCCTTCAGTTTATACTGATTACGTCCACTCTAGATAGTAAGTCTTTTCTCAGGCCTCTGGTGGCTAAGCACATAGCTTTATAATTCCTAGTATGTAGCCTGTGTTGCCCATCTCTCTGCTTATTCTTTTCCTATTCAGATATTTCTGAAAATACCATTTCTTATCCAGAAATTACCACTCCCACATTGGCATCATCTACAACTAGCAAGACCTTGCTCATCAGCCTATCTGTAATGTTGAAGACAAACATGGGGCAAAACTTGGTATTTGTAGAAGTGTATGCAACGCAGTATATAAATTGTGTGCCCCTCCTCCGTGTTTGTTTGTTTGTAGTTATGACAATAGCTTGAGACATAAAACTGAATAGTGCTGCTATACACAGCAGTACTGAAGGCCAATAAAATTCAGTCTCTGTTAGGTATTCATTCTCATGTCATGTTACAGTGCAGGATTTGAACCCAGTTCTGTACAGTTACGTCATGCACACCCATCGTGTACTAAGAATCGCTGTTATCCAAGAACAAAAATATGTATAGGTAAGAAGTATGCGACAGCCCTTTATTTACACTGAAGACTAACATGCTATGACAGCAAGCATGGTATGTTTTCTATAGGGTGCTGTGATCGTCCATTGATAAGACAGTAAAATTTATCTAAGGCTGCCCCAGATAAGACTCCAGGATGCATACAGTACTTTTAGAGTGGATGACACTGCCCTTTAAACTACTGTTATTTTGCAGGTTTTCACAATGAAGAGTCACAAATATTTCTGTCGTTGCCCATGCATATGGAACATAGTTCATTTACTTTTCATATCTATGGGGAGAGCTACTTCTTTAATGCCTCTCACTGGCTGGTGGCCTCCTGATATCTCCCTTTTGTTGCATGGAGTGAGGTTGATTGTAGTGTAGCACACTGCTCCATTCTATGCTGACGATATCCTGCAGTTAGAGTTTTACTAATTTTACTGGCATGTGCTCAGTGACACTGCTTCAAAGGCTGATTATAGCAGCGCATCACTTCTGATGTTGATCCAGTGTTGCAGGTTATGTTTAGGTACAGATATTCTGTACGTGTGCTGCTGTGAAAGCTGATAGAGGTAGATAGCTGTGCACCTGTATTTCATCTCATTATAAATCACTCACCTGCCTACCTGTCCCAATTTGCATGTTTATGCTGAACTGTGATTCCTGGGTTTCTGTCACAGTCATCAGGAGTTTGTAAGTTGCTTAGAATTCTGGAATGAGTATTCTTACATGTACCAACCCTATATGTGTGTGCTTTTTGCTTATGAACAGTATTTTTGTTCCTAGTCATCTCTAGCAACACTGTGCTTAAAACAATACTTAGTACTCTGTTACTTAATGAAGCCTGGAGTAGCTTATTGTGTCAAATAGTTAAATGAACCAAAACACAATAACATAACACTGAGCTTCAGTACTTGTTGGCGTTTGGGGGACTACCCAGTGTGCAAAGTTAAGCTTTGGATTATCCAGATACACTTCCCTATGTAAACTCCAACAGTCTGAGTTTGTTGCCAAATGTCAGTGTCTTTCTGTCTTTCATTATACGCTTTGCCACACTAAAAGGCATGTACGTTTGAAAGTGTTTATCTCTGTAGTTGGAAAGTTGAATGGTGAGAAAAGAAGAAACCTTTAACATATTTTACTCTCTAGTTCTTTATTGTTACCCTCCATGGCTGAATGATTTATTGTGGGTAGAACTTGGGCTGCTTGAATTGGGATATTTTCCCAATTACTTTGGACTAAAGTGATAATAGTGTAGAGGTCTGCAAGAAACAAAATACAGTAGGAAGTAAAAGTTCATACTTGCCCACAATGTCTTTATTAGACAAAGGGCCAGATTGAAAAGCAATTTAGGCTCATGATAAGAAAGTGCAGAGCCCACACAATGTGCATGCTTGTAAACTCAGCACATCCTGCCCTGGTTTTAAATTGTTTGGGAATCCACGTGAAAGAAAATTGTATGCCTTCACCTGCCAGCTTATCTCTGGTAGCCCTTCAACCTCCTTTCATATAGCCTGCTGTTTACTAAACCAACTGTCTGGGAATATATTAGCTTAATAACACACTTGTGTTTGGGATTTTCATTTTTATCAGGTCTTATTTTAGCTCTGAGCAACGCAGTTGCTGAGTTTTTTCTCATTCTTTCAGCTCAGAATTGTATAATTAAGTGTACTCTGGTCTCTGCAGTAAGTTGTTCTGTAAAACTCACTTGTAAAAATACTGTTCTATTTTTTTACCAAATTGAAAGCATATTTCTAATAATGAAGCACCATTAAATGATCCCTTCTACTGCCATATGTAAGAATAGATGTACCTGGTGCCTTCAGGCTAACGCCAGGCATAATTAGCTTAAGTGACAAAGAGTAGCTCTGAATTGTTTGAACTGCCTTGAAGTAAACAGTATGCAAGCTAGCAGGCTTAAGTTTGCAATAAACCCATTTAGCATGGGAGTACTATTTGGGAATTGGCAAAAAAAAAAAAAATCAAAGACTGATATTTCAGTTTCTGCTGAACATTTAAGACAGGGTAGGTGTAGTTTATATGCCTGTCACTTTAATTTCTTGCAAGAGTTTATGTTATGATTTTTGGCCCTGTGATTAGGTTTGTTTAGACTTGATTTATCTTTTAATGCTACCATACCTCAATAAACCATTGCAAGAAATATAGACAGGGTTCATGTTTAAGTTCAGTTTTATTTACATCCATAAACACAAAGCACAGATGCAAAGTAAAAGACATTAACAAATTAAAGGGGATATTTACAAATGCGCACAGGTAAACCTAATTTGACTGTATGATTCACTTATTTTGAACAATGATGCTCAGGACAACTACAGTTTGTACTTTACTACTCTGTTGTTTAATGTAATTTGCACTAGTCTTTCTTCCACTTGCATAATTTAAAATGTTCTCTGGTATACCAAGCCCTGACTTCTATACTTTTGACTGTCAAAATGTCACCAAATGTCCAAGTTTTTGCCTCATGTTTTTGGCCTGCACCTTGTAAAAGTTGTGTTTTTTTTTTTTTTGGCAAATCGTTGACAGACATTTGAATTTCTGACTTCATATCGTTCAGAAAATGCATGCTATTGCAAATCATGTTATTCTAGCAACTTTCTAAGTTTTTATAAGAACAATATTTAAAACATGTCCCTGATTTTGACCTTTGCCCCGCACCCCATTTCTTTTGGTTTTATGCCAAATTCTTGCACTAAGAGGTTAAGAGGTATGCTGACTGCGATGATATGGGCTAGTGCCAGCATAGCCAGGTGGAGTTCTATAAAGAATGATATGTCTTATGAATATCAAACTGATGTATACAAGATGTTTGTGTAACAAATTTATTAGAACTGTATGGCATTTGAATATCAAACTGTTTTGCACAAATGCTATTGTTACAAATGTATTAGAACTGTATGGCATTGGAATATCAAAATGTGTTTGTAAAGTTGCTAGTGTTAAAAAATATATATATCAGCAGTGGGTCGTGCTGGACAGAGAAGGAATATGTATGTGAGACTGTATGTATGTATGTTAGCAAAGGATACTGGAAGAGAAGGGGTTAAACAGCTAGCTTACTTTTTACTTTAAGAGCAATAATGTTAAATGGACCATCTGTTGGGCCATAGAAGTGCTTATCTCACTGCTCTGAATAGGACCTGAGATGGCATGTCTGGAAGAAGCCTTTGTTCATTAGCTCAGTAAAAAGAGGGGAAGCCTCAAGCACTGCCATAAACAGTAGCAAAACTTTAGATATGCATCTTATCACATCTATGCTAACTTCCTGTCTCGAGCTTCAGAGGGGGATAGTGGGAGAACTTAAGAGTCAGATGACCAGAGGAGGTCATTCTGCCAGCCATCTTGGAAGATTTAGATATTACAAAGAGAAATCTGTCAGTATTGAGTATTCTGTCTTGGGCCTGACATCAAGAAGGAAAATTCACCACATCATCTGCCTTGCTCTATTAAGTAAGTAGGGAATAGTAATTCTCCTAGATTCAGTCAGGAACATATAGTGAAACTTCATTTAGATATTGTTTTTCTGTATTTGTCTGAGTCTGTCCATCAATGTTTTTTCAATATTTCCTGTGATTTGAACTCTGGGGTTTACTGTAAATATATATTCAGTCTTTTCATGTTCTTTTATTATTTGTTATTAAATATAGTTAAAACTTGCATTGTGGCTGTTTTAGAAAGTATTTAACCTTTGAGAGTGTTTATATTTATTTGGTGACACTGTGGCCCACTCCAGAAGGCCTAGCTGTCTTGGTCAACTATTACCATTGGTATTAGTATTAATATTACACAGTATAATTGGACATCCTTTGTTAAGGACCTTAGAATAGCTGATTGTGGTGTCTGGTGGCAGTGATAACTACCTTATACTCTGGACAGAAGGGAGCACAGCAGGTAAATCTGTGCCAGCTTTTCCCAGCTGTGTGTGTGTGAAACATCAAATCTCACAGTGTGTCAGCTACTTGAAGCAGGGATACAAATCACTGGTTTCACAGCGAGGGTACTGAAAGACTTGGCTTGGACACAGCTTTACCAGTGGGTAGTCTTATTGGGGACCTGGAGGGAGTCAGAGAATTCCAGACCCTGGGCTGAGTGTGTGCCCTGTGTGTTCTTAAGGGAAATTGTACTTGACGCAGAGAGCTGCATCTGGAAATGCTGGGTGTATCCATTTGTATTACAAGTGAATGTCCCTCTCCAGTTGTCAGTGGTGAGGATTCAGGCTCCTTGATCACTGGCCCAGGGAGGGATTGTCACAAATTGTTGGCAGTGGTGGGATCATCACATATTGGTTAACAGTGGTGGTGGGACCATCACATGTCACACTGACTTTATGTAGATATTTTTCCAGTTGATGGCATTTTTATTGTTCCGTAGTGTAATGAAATATTTTTTCTAGGAGCTTTTGCCCCATGCCTGCTAAACATCAAGCATTCCCCAGTCACACTTGAGTTAATTTGCTCCTCTCTTCTGGGGAATTCTCCATAACCACAGAGGTGAGAACTATATAGGGGGGGGGGCAGTCATTCAAGCAGCTGCAGAAGTTGCTGATAAACAGATTTCTCTGTTAGTATTCCAGTTTCAGAAAGTACTGAAAGGGGTCTCTAGAGCCATTTGATTTGAGGCAACTAATGTTAAACATTCTTTGCTGATGTGAATTGAAATGTTATGGAAGCATTATATTAATGGAATTTCCCTGATGTTAGGTAATAATACTGTTTAATACATCTGCTATTTTTTTCTTTTCCAGCTGGTAAAAGTACAGCACATAGGGGATTCCAGGAAAGTGATTGATACAAATACTCTGTCAGTCATGTCTCTTCTTCCTTCATACATTTTTGTTGTGTTATTTGCCATGTAAGCTTACCTGCTTACTAACCTGGAAGTAATGCTTTGATGATGTAGCATGATAAAGGCCATGGGGTTCAGATGTTGCATGAGATATTCTTTCAAGCAGTGTCGGTGGATTATTAGGATGCATGCTCACCTTGTGAGCTAGGAAGATTAGAAAACCAGTGTTGATTTTTGCACTAATACTAATACTGCAGTGTGACATTAGTGGTCCTTTATCCACTAGCTGCTAATCTGAGGTCTCATGTACCTGGATTATTGATATTTAAGGTGTGTATTAAACATCCCATTACACTAGCATCATTACAGCAACATCATAAAATATACAAAATGGTTGGAAATAATAGAAATACATCATCCCTGAAGTGATCACTTTAGCTCCATCTTAGGATAATAACCCATCCCTTTACTTTAAAATATTAACCCTGTATATCTGCTTAAATAATTCCTTGCCCTTTTGCAGTCAGTGCTGTCTCCTCTTGTCTTAACAAAACCTTCCACAGTTTACAGACTTCAGGAAACCTTTGTGCCAGTACTATGCACTTTGTACATTTCAGCAGTCTCAAACATATAAGATTATGTGAAAAAGTTGGCAAATTCAGTAAGCATACAGATTTCTGAATCCATCTATTTTAAGAACAGGTGTCAGTGCAGGTGAGTGTACTTATTTTGTGTTTGTCTGCAGATATGGTTTGTTTGAGGTGTAATGCATACACATTATGGAGATGAATATATGTTTAACTGCATTTATCAATGTGGAGTGAGTAAGACACATGGCATGTGCATGAAACTCCATGAGCCAGCATCACATTTTGCCCTGGCAGTAGTGATCTCAGGGAATAAAAGCTTTATGGATGTATGGGACCACATGATGCTTGTGCAAATGTGTGTGTGTTTCTGTGTTGTATACATTTGGGTGTTGTGGACTGTATATGTATTTAAAATTCAAGGCTTTTGGAAGTACACCTTTTGAAGTATTGGCCTCAGAGGAGTGGATTCAAGACCTTGACCTTTAGACACTCTTTTTGTATAGTAAAATCCACCTCTTGGAACCCATAAAGCGTACTTGATAGTCACTAATGTAGTATTAAGTATCATGTCTATCATTAGTACGTTCTTAATAACATCATAGAGCAAACTATTGTTCCACATCAAGCTAGAATTCTGCTGCAGACAAAATACTAAATGTTCTTGTGAGTCCACTACCTTAGTGGGCTTTGCCAATGTTTTTTAGCTGATAGTTTGTGTTGATCAGTACTTTGGACATTAGCTTCTGAGGGAGTCTGATATTTCACCTCATGCTGCAATGATAATTTCACTTGAGCATGATCTTTAGGCATATTAGGAAAAATATACTTGGCAGTCAAGATTATGTTTCATAGATAAATTTTGGTATCTTTCATAGATTCGTTAAATGATGCATTAAGTGCAGTACATGTTTTTTAACTTAAACAGCCAGTACACATACCGGATAGTTCTGACCTGAATTTAACAAAATGCTTTCATTATTTATTTAGTTTTTCCATTTAGCTGTATGTGTTAAACATACTTTTCCCTTTTTATTTCTTTCAGCTGTTATTAGGGTCAAGTTACCAAAATGTCTAAAAAAAAAAATGGTGCATACGTGACACACCTGACACCCGACTACAGGAAAATGCAGTATTTAAGTTTTTACAAGTTAAGTCTATTCCTCCATAAACTGTGAATCAGCAGTTTTCATATCTTGTGATACCTGTATTCTTTTTCTTTTGTGTTGTTCTTGAAAGTCCCTGCTTGTGTTTCAAAACACTCTATATTAGTTTTTTTTTTTGGCCAGTAATAGTTACTGCAAATAGTTGCATTAAACATTACTGTAGAATTTCTAATGAATTGGTAAGTTGAAGGACTTCTAAACATAAATTGGTCCTCATTTGAATTTGTAGTCACTTCTGTTTCTTGTTTATGTATCTAGCAAGTAGAGCCTTGTGAAGCCATTTACCAAGTAAGTGACATCATATGGAAAACGTTGGAAAAAGTTGTAATATTAACTGCTAAGATATCTGAGTAAACTTCATTTAACAACTTTCTGGGTACAGGTTGTTCAGGAATTACAGTGAGGAGACAAAAGGGGTGGAGTAACACTCCTCATAAAGCAGGGCATCAGATGTGAGGTCTAGCAGAGGACAGCCAGGAAAGGAATAAGGTTCCAGCCAAGGTTAAAAGCTAGGTTGAGTGTCCTGACACTTAAGGTGGGGGAAGGATGGTGGCTTGATGTAGTGCATTATCCATGAGTGGCAGCCCAAAAGAACAATGACTGAGTGGAGGAGAGAATAAAGGAGTGCAGTACAGGGAAGAGGAAAATACTCATGTGGGTCTGAATCTTTGAGGAGCAGACTGAGTGATTCTGAGTTCTAGGATAGAAAAGCAGTAGAAGTTGATTAGGAACTTGGACCATGCAGGGTTCAACCAAATGAAAGAAAGATTGTGCCAAAAAGGATAGAATTCTGTATGTGGGCCTTACCAATATAGATTGTGACATGATGTCTGGGTTAAGATACCATGAGCCAGCAGTTATCATGTTACTTAGTACTTTAGAGTAGTGGGGAAAAGCGAAACTAAAATACAAGGAAGATTGTGTTGTATTTTTCAAGAGTGTATTGTGTTGTGCTGGGAGAGGTGGTCAAGTATGAGTTAGGAAACTGGGAGCAAACTGATGGAGTAAACTGTGGGAATAGGTCAGGGAATAAAGTACTCAGCACTGGGGATAAGGGTGTGAAGAAGAGGAAATAAATATAAGATGGCTAGTGTGACTTGATGGAAGATGTGACTCTAGCAGTTAGGAGAAAAAATAAAGCCTACAAGATGTCTAAAAGAAAGAAGAGTGGGATGGTGGAGCTGATGCAGTACATGAAGGCTATCAGAAATATGATAAGGGCTTCAGTGGCTAAAACTGAAATGGAGTATAAGCAGAAGGGTTCAAGAAAGCAAACAAGGGCTTATTTTAGGCACACAGCTGAAAAGGAGTGAGGGGACAGAACTGGCTAGGCTGAGGAAAGATGGTTGGGAAATCCCAGAAGACTTCAAAAAGCAGGTACTGAATAAGTACTTTGCTTCCCTCTTCACATAGAAGAGCAAGGAAGAGTACCTTGCTGGGAAGGAGGCAGAGCTGAACAGGCACCATGATATGGAGTGAGAAAGTTGTGAGTCAACTTGCTGCTCTTAGGAGAAAAAAAAAACAGAATTACCAAATGGGATGACTCCAAGGCTCCTTAGAAATCTATACAATATGTTGGCAGAGACCCTGTTGGAGAGCTTCAGCAGGACACTGGCTAGTGCAGAAGTGCCACAGGACTGGAAATTAGCAGTTTGGTACTCCTGTACAATGGGTGACCATAAAAAATGTGGAGAACTACCTGACTGTTTCTTTGAAAAACAGTGGCAGATAAGTATTGAAGAGAATCCTGAGAATAAGGCTAGTGGCATTTCCAGAAGATAACAACAGCCTTCAGGATAACAACCAACAAGGAGCTGTTGGTCATACTTGATCCAATTTTATGACTGTGTTGCAGGTGAACATGACAGGGGAGTACTAGCAGGTGTAATGCACCTGGACTTCAAGGAAGCTGACAGGAAAACTAGGACTGGGGGGGGTACAACCAAAACTAAGGAAATAGATAGCTGTGTGGTTTAACAGTAGGGCAGACAGGGATGTGATGACATGGACATGTCAAAAATTTAAAAAGTGATTAGTGGGGTACCATTGGGGCATGTTCTAGATCCAGTGATCTTCCACATATTTGTAATAGACATAACTGTGGGAATGTAGAACATGATCAACTTCATTGCTGCTGATACAAAAACAGGTGCAAAAACAGATGGTGGAGGAAGAGCCTAGGAAAGGATTTGGAAAAGCTGAGTAAGTAGGCAGAAATGTGACAGTTGATGTTCAGTAGAAGGAAATGTTGAGTATTTCATTCAGGCTGAGCAATCATGATCTGAAGTATCAGCTGGGAGGGGTGTAATTCATAGCAGAAAAGTAGAAAAGGATCTGAGGGTGTTAATCACACCTGGCTGGGACCACTGGGAGATGAGTGAGGAGGCAGTGTTAGTAGGAAACAGAATGCTGGGATCTATACTTTTGAAGATGGATTCCAGAAGCCAAGAAGTAGAGCTTCTACTCTGGGAAGCCTTAGTCATATTATTCCATGAATACTGCACACCGTCCTGGAAGCCATTTAAAGATAATGTCATGTCATCAGGCTGCTGGAAGGAATTCTACCAGGAAGATCCATGGGACAGATTGAAAGGTGTGTGTGTGTGTGTACATTTATTAAATAGTATATGTAAAGTAAACCTCCTTTGTATACCATTATCTTTATTATACTTTAGACTACTTCTAAATGCATGTTAAACAAGTTCAACTCTGATTTCCAGCAATACCTTAGCTCACTGTAATCATAACCAACAGACCAAGCTTTGAAAACTATTTTAAAAGAATGTACACTTCAAGCTATTGTGTGTATAATGCTAGTTATGTCTGTATTAACACTTTTCTGTACAAAATGTTTATATTATGTTTTGAATGCCTTGCATTGTTGGAGGTATTCTGTCCTGGTCCAGTGCTTGAAAGGGGTCTGAGTTGGACCTTTTGGTTAATTCAAGTTAACAAAGAAAATAAATAAAGAAAGAAAGAAACTTGAGCTTTTCCACTACAGACCAGAAGAGATAGGTCATGATATCATGATACTGGTGCACAAGATTATATAAAGGGGGGGAGGGGAGGGGAGGAGGTACAGACAGCAGACTGTAAATAGTAACAGCTTTCCGGATCTCTGAAAAAGTACTTCTTTGCAGAGATGGTTGTGGATCCATGCAGAGCACTATTTGAATGCACGATGGACAGGAAATTCACAGAAGCATTTAAAAGGGCAGGACAGGCCTTTGTCTCTTTGTGTCATCAAGCAAATGTGATGCAGTATAATAGCATCACTGGCATCATATGTTGAAAATGGATGAGGTATGAGGTGTGAGGTATTTTACCAATTTCAGACATATTATTCCATTTTGAACTTCTTATTACTTTAATTTCTTTCCACATCACTAGCTGCCATTCATCTACCATGCTGCATTGGTAGACTGCATTTCACCAAACAATATGTGAATCATATCTTATTCATGTGGTCCCTTTACACCACTCTCCCTAGAGTTCTGTCTTCTTTGCTCCCTCTAATGCATGATAGTATTTTTACTTTTGTTTCATCAGTTTTACTGGGTCTAGACTCAGAGTCTCACAAATTCTAGTTTTAGATAAAAGCTTTTCATAAGCAGCCTCCTTTCATATCTCTCTTGAGGCATATCCAGTGTTTTCTTAAAAAACAAATTGGCACCCCGAAAGCTGAAATCAGATTATATAATTGATTACTGACTACCTGGTACCTAGTTTAAGTATTTATAAGTCTGCCTGTCCTTGTTTTCCCCTAGATTCCTGTATTATTTACTAATTTTGCATATTTTGCTGTAACATTGCCTTACTTCACTCCTTGCTCCTCTTTTACACCACCCACATTCTAACACTCACAGAGATAACAGTGTAGTAACTAAAACGTTTGAATATTTAACATTTTTCAATTTTCTGTCTCTGTTTTTCTCTTTCTGTCTCTGAATTTCTCTCTCCCAATCTTTCATGCTGTGTCTTTTACACTGATGAAATATGTATCAGCTAAGCCAATCCCTTTTGCTGCAAGTGACACCAGCTGTGTAAGGACTTTTTAACACACACACACACACACACACACACACACACACACACACACATTATTATTTACTGCTTGGATTTTTGCTTGTCCTTAAACTTTTTATCTTCATTGGAATACAGGACTACTGAATTGTTT
Source organism: Protopterus annectens (assembly GCF_019279795.1). NCBI lineage: Eukaryota > Metazoa > Chordata > Ceratodontiformes > Protopteridae > Protopterus > Protopterus annectens. Next base: position 738,125,211 of record NC_056734.1, on the reverse strand, counting down.
TGTGACTGCTGTGGGTTTTTGGCTTCAGGTGTGGTGTTTGTTTTACTATATATATATATATATATATATATATATATATATATATATATATGTATGTATATATGTGTGTGTGTGTATGTATATACACACACACAGATATGTAGGTTTAAATAGCTATGTCTGTAGTCACTGGTTTAATAATGGCCAACAGGTGGCACCATAAAGTGTAGTTGTGCAAGTAAAATTACCATTACAGTAGATTTTTGAATGATCAATGCTGCAGTAGCCTTAAAAGTATGGATGATATGCTGCCAAGGATATGATAGCCAGCCAGCATCCAAAGCTTCAGGGCATGTTCCACATGCCCAAACTGCCTGGCAGTTCAAGCTGAGCTGAGCAAAAAAAAAAAAAAAAAAGTTTTGGCACCAAGCCCCTTAGAGCTTTCCTGCCAGCTGAGAGAGGGACACTGAGCCCTAAAAGGACAGAGCTAGGAAGAAAAAAATAAATGTTTACACCTGGCATAAACAGCACACCAAAAAACAAGGGCAATGGAGGGAGGGAGGGAATGTGTACTGCAGCAGTGATCATCTGAACATCAACTGTTATGTTAAGTTAACTTACACAACTGTACTATGTTCATCATACTGATCACTGCTGCAGTAGCCTTAGCTATATGTAGATGGCCCTAGCTTACTACATTTGGGAGGTAGAAGGAGAAGAGAACAGAAGCCCCTTGAGAATGGTTATTGCAAAACTTGATCTAGACCTAGAGATGGAATCAAGCTTATAGTGCTTTGTAAATGTATATACAGAGGACCAGTTTGCAGCTTCTAGAATACTTCTAGAACCTAATCCTTTCCAAAAAGCAGTAGATAAAGCCAAGTCTCTGGTAGAGTGAGCCTTGACCATGCGACCAAAGTTAATAGCCTTAGACAACCGTATGATAATAATCTGTTTTGACACAGGTCGTCCATTATTTTTACCTTCGCAAGAAATGAACAAATAGATCTGAAGATTTGAAAGATTTAGTTCTGTCAAGATACTAGCTGAGTTTTCTGTGGACAAACAAAGTATGGAATATCTCCTCTCCCTTATTTTTGGGTTTAGGAAATAAAACGGGGAGATGGATACTTTGGTTTAAAGTAATGTAGGATATAACTTACATAAAAGAAAGATTAATTCTCAAAGAAACTCTGTACTTGTGGAAAATGAAATAGCATTGACACACCATAAGAGCTTGCATCTCAGAAGCCCTTCTAACAGAGGTCAGAGCAATCAGTAAAACTATTTTCCATGTTAAGAACTTCAAGTCAGCCAGGTTAGCTGGTTCAAATGGAACAAGTGTTAGCTTCTCAAACACAAAATTAAGATCCCTGGGTGGGGCCACCAGTTTTCTTGGTGGCCTCTTGTGCAAAACCCCTTTCAAAAATATTTTGATATGAGAATGCATTGAAAGAGGTGGATCCATGGGCAGACGTGCTGAAATGGCTGATAAATGAACCTTGATAGAGGATTAAGAAAGACAGTAGGATAGTAACTCACACAAATATTGTGAAACTGGTAAACAGCTAACCAAGAATGGGTGCAGGTTATGTTGTTGGCACCAAATAGAAACATTTTTTATTTGCTAATATATGATCTTCTAGTATCAGGTGTTCTTGTCTCCATTAATACCTGCCACACTTCCTCAATAAACAGGTGCCTATAGGGAATTAAGGCATCCAGGCAGTCAGCTGAAGTTAGTTGGTGTTGAGGTATATCAAGCACCCTTGTTCTTGTGTGAATAGATCCAGTCTATGAAGAAGCTTGTGGTAATTGCCCCTAACATTTCCGAAAAAAAAAGAGAGAGATTCAGTTGCTGGGTCAGATGGGAGTCACCAAGATGATCTTGGAGATTCCTTCTGAATCTTCAGAAGTACCTTGGATATTAGTGTAAAGGGCGGAAAAACATATCAGGACTTTCCTGTCCAAAGAAAAGAAAAGAATGAAAATGTGTCTGTCTTCCAGGTATTCTTTCTGGAGTCCTGGAGCAGAATCTTTCTAGTTGATTCTTCAGAGAGGAGCACAGAGGTGTAGTTCAGGAAATCCCCACAGATGGATCAAATCTTGGAAGATCCCCTGATTTAGTTTCTATTTGTGATGGTCTGCTTTGTCCTTCTCAACTTGTCTGCCACACAGCTTTGCTCTGATGGAGTGTAAGATGTCTGTAGAGTGAAACTGTGCTGTGAAACTGTTTCCCAAGCTAACGTGGCTAGTCTGCAGAAGAGGTATGACCTGGCCCCGGGGACCAAAGATGATTCAGAGAGTGGAGCACCTTGAATAAGAGCTAGCATCTATTTTATATCTATGTGCTTGCATCTGTCCTTGGTGTTCCACATACCTTGCACTTTTACCCCTCTTGAAACTTCTTCCCAAGCAAAGTCCAGGGTGTCTGTGGTGTCTGACTGTTTTGGAACAGGGAGAAAGAAGGGGAGACCTGGTTTCAGGAGTGTCTGTTGTCTACTCAAATGATTTCCCTTCTGACAAACCCCAACACTGGAATCTGAAAGCACAAGGGGGACTGGTGCTGAAACAAAAGAGATTTCAGATACCACTGTAACTTTCTCATGTAGAGTCTTGCCAGGGGCATCATGAGAATCTTATAAGCCACGAGACCTAAAATCCTGAGGTATTCCCTTGCAGCGACTGAAATCTGAGTGGAAAACTCTAGAAATGTATTTAGATATAGATCTATTTTTTCCTATGGAAGAAAAAAGGTCTTTGAATTGTGTTGTCTAGTTGCCATCCCAGAAACACAATCCTGTGAGAAGGCATCAAGAAAGACTTTAGAATGTTCTCTTGGAATCCCAGCTGGTGTAAGAGATCTCTAACCCAAGAGAAAGGTTCTTAACACTTTGAAAAAGACTAATCAAAATGAACAAGTTGTCTAAATATGGAAAAATGTGGATACCCTGTAGCCTGCAATGAGCTATGATTTGAACTAGACACTTTATGAACACTGTTGGTGCAGGGTAATTCAGAGAACTGGTAATGTGATCCAGACACACAAAACCTTAAGAAACACCTGAAGTCTGGATGAATAGGAATGTGATGATAAGCATCTTTTTAAATCTACTGTTACAAGCAATCTTGAAAGAAGAAGAAGAAGAGGTAACAAGTTGTGAAGTAGTACAATTTTGAATTTGGGCATTATCACAAACAGGTATAGAAAGGAAAGATCAAGAACAGGTGTTGAAGCATTTTCTTTCTTTGGCACTAAAAACATCCTCAAATTAAACCTCTTTCCCACTTGTGAAGGGGAAACTGCTTCTATCACTCCCTGGAACAGCATGTTATTAAGGAGAGATGGAAACAAAAATGTCTGGTCTGGTGGATTAGAAATTACCCCCTAGAAAGGAAGAATTTTCTCCCACTGCCATCTGTAGCCTCCATGAATGAACTTTAGAACCTATTTGTTTGAAACTGTATGCCAAAGAGAAAAGTAGAGATTCAAACTTTATGGAAGAAGAAAAAAGGGCTGTTAAGGTGGGATAGTCGGGGGGGGGGGGCAAGCAAATACTCTTAAATAGTCATTTTGACTTATTGGACTTTACGTGGGTTGGGAGTTTCCAGAATTCTTCTTTGAACCCCTTTGCCATTTCTTCTTAAATGTCTATTTACCTTTATTTTGTTGAGATTTTTTATTTAGTTTCTGACCAAAATTGGATGAGGAGTTGGAGGATCCCTTGTTAAACTTGGAAAAGTAGGACCGAAAAATCTCACAGAGTCCCTATATTAATGCTTATCCCTTTCATCACAATTTTTGATCACCGCTGTAGCCGAGGTACCAAAAACTAAATCTGGATTGAAAGAAGAATTTAAAATCTCATTTTCAGTATCACCTCCCAGAGGAGAATCTCCCAGATTCTGAGAATGCAGCCATGCAAACTTCCTTAAACCAGTGGTCATAGCCTTTGAAGAAGTACCAACAGTATCATACACACACTGTAAACAATGAGTAGTGACTTGAACAATAGAAGGAATTACATTATTTAAAGCAGATTTTTCCTCACAAGCAGAAACTGCAGATAAACTATTCCTAATACTTTCAGAATTAGAACAAACCTCAAAATAAGTCCTGGACAATTTAAAATTCTATAAAAGAAACTTTTCCCCATACTTTCTTGTAAGAGAGAGTAGGATTGGAATTAACTAAATGTTTAGCAGAAGAATGATTAACTAAAGCTATAGTTGCTGGATGAGGTTTGGGAAAAGGGTATAAATACTTAAAAGATTGAGGGACTGTATTACATTCTATCTGCTTTTCTAGGGGCAGCTGCTCACTATTAAGGAAATTACAGGCAGTAAGACACATGCATCCTCAAATGGCAGACAAAACTGGAAGAATGGGTGCAGGTTCTGAAAATTCCTTCTATAACAGCTTATAGTATTTTTTGAGGAGCAAAGAAACCTCAGGAGTCTCCCACTGAAAGCGCTGGTACATTCTAGACATAGTTTGAGAAAGAGACCTCTCCGGGGGGTGGGGGGGGGGTGGAGCTCTTTTCTTAGTCTGGATCAGAAATCTGAGTAAAAAACCCTGTACCTGTCCTTTCATTCTTCTGTCCAGATTCAGAATCTTGAATCTCTTCAGTAAAAGAGGGCATCCCGTTTTCTTTTACCAAAAATTACTGTATAAGAAGGATCAAGAGCCTGAATTAAACCCAGAGTCAGACCCAGTAAACTACTCTTGTCTAACAAAATTTGAGAAGTAGATACATGCTCAGTTTCATTTCTTTTTGACAGGAAAAAAGGGGCCAACAGTATTATTAATGGCAGAACATTGTGCAATACAGGGAAGCCTTCCCTGTTCCCTCCCCCTGGAATGAAAAGAGTGGCTGGCCCTTTCCCACTGTTGGGTCCTCAAAAGTGATAGAGGATGTGGCTAAGGTCTGGTTCATAGCGGCTGTAGGTGCTACACCAGAGGGATCTGGGATAAAAAGTGGGTGGTCTGAGGTACAGCTATTGGCCACAGCAGACTCATTCACCTGTGGCTGAGACAAATTGCTAGCCTACTGTGATGACAAAAGCTGTTTGTTTAAGTTTTTCTTTTTATGGCTGGAAGAAGGACTAACAGATTGTTCCCTGGTCAAATGGTGCCTCTTTTTCCTAGGAAAACAAGTAGCAAATGCCAGTGAAAACTAAAAGTCACTTTTTTCACAGACAAATAAAATAAGAAGCACTCTAAAATATTTTGCCAACTCCACAAAGTAAAATAAACACAATTTCTCCACAGGAAAAAAATGGCTTTAAGTTACTATAAACAACTTTTAAACTGACAGGAAAAAAAGAACACTCCAGTTTAAAAGTACGGTACAGTCTCATGACAGCCCATTAAAACACAAGTTCCTATCTTTAAAATAACTTTCCGGAAGAGGAAAATATCAATAATAAAACAAAAATGATAGAACTGAAGTTTTTTTCCCTAAATGGAGATTACTTTCCCAACAAAAGAACAGCAGAAGCTGACTGTCGATCCTCAAAATCTCAGTGGAGTGTACTCTTCTGCCGTGGTGCATCTCTGAAAGGGTTTGGTGCCCAAACATCTTTTAGTCAGCTCAGCTTAAGAGGCCAGACAGTTTGGGCACATGGAAGGTGCCCTGAAGCTTTGGAAGCTGGATGGCTGTTATATCCTTGGCAGGATATAAGTCATATAGAAAAGATTAAACAGTTTAATAAGATGAGGGACAAAAAAATTGTAAATTCAGTGAAGATTGCCAGAATAGTACTTCTTCCAAAAGTCAGAATCAACACTGAAGATCCTTTACTAAATGCAGGCATTAACATATTTAAGAATGTTATCTAAAAGACTAGATGTGAACTTACCTAAATTGATTCACAAAGGACAGGCTTGACTTACATGTAACAGAGTTTAAATAACTAATAATGTATGTTTTTTTTTTAATTGAAAAGGGAAAACATAATACTGAAACCGGCTTTATTTTCTTTAACACCAAAAAGATATTTGATAAAGTTAACATAGAATTCATGATTGAATTACTTGTCTGCTTCATTTAAACTAGTTATTGAAGAGCTTACTGTAAAATTCAAGAAGGAACTGGAGGTAGCTTTTCAAGAAGGAAATGGTATGTCCTAGTACAAATTATATGTTGTCAGTTTTATATTGATGGCAGTCAAATTCCTTTTGACAGTGCAAAGGTATTACAATATTTTAAAGAGTATAAAGGATTAAATTGTAACAAGAAATGGCAGTAGTTGCTAGAGAAAGGAAATGCAGGGGTTTGGGTAACAGTGTTGAGTGATACTGGAGAATTCTCTTGGTTTATTTAGCTTTAATAACAAGAAAGGACCATTACGATAGAAATGACAAAAAGATTCAGTAAAGTGATAAGAAAATCACAGACATTAGTACAAGACAAATTTTTAAAAACAATGGTCTAGCAGACAGAATTCATTTAGCTAGGGTTATAATTTAAGATCAAAATTAGCTTGTAATAGGCTTATTGCATTAAAATACTGGTGGGAGGGTATGCTACTACCCGGCATACATAACAGTTATTAACTTAGTACAATAAGTTCACTTAAACAGTGAAGATCCTCCTAATTGGGAATGCATTGGATGAGACCTTATTGACAAAAACTGTATTAACTCAATAAGGGTTATTTGGAGCTTATGAGCATTGATTTGAAAGATGCTTTAAGGAAACATGGACATTTGAAGTGGGAAATAGAGACTAGGAATAAGAGTAAATTAAAGTTGTACATTGGTAGAAATGAAAAAAAAACTGAAAAAGGCAGAGGTGCAATAGTTTGTGCTGAATTGTTGGAGGCACTAGTTATTGATGCTATATGTGAATTATTTGTGAAGCGCTCAAATTATGAAATAGTAGTGTGACAATTACAGATGAGATAGATGTTATTCCCTACAAAAAACACAGGCATACATTTATGTTCAGCAGATGATATTACACTTATAAGAATGTTCGTTCTTCTTTTGGCTCGCATTGGACGCCACAGCAGAACTCCAATCCGCTAATGATTGGCAGTAGGTTTTTTACCTTCAACAAAGGCACGCCCATTCACGCATGTCTTTTGAACGCCACTCGACCGCGGGGCGGACATGCAGACTCCACACAGAAGGCTCTCCAGCCGAGAATTGAATGGGAGAACCTCTTGCTGTGAGGTGACAATGTTACCACTGCACCACCGTGGCTTGACTTATAAGAATGATTAAACAAAAATTATTATAGGTGCTAAATGTTGGAGATGTAATTTTCCTAAGGTGGGCAATGTATACAGTGTTTGATTACAATAATGTAAAATGTATTTGAGAGATGTCATCTCGATGGTTGTCAGTGTTGAAGTAGCACCCCGACCCCATGGATGGATGGATGGATGGATGCAACAAATGGATGCGATGTTTCAGAAGAATTTTTGCTTGTAACGTGTTGGAGATGGCAAATGGGGCTGAAATGATGGGAATCAATCAGATTGGTTCTTTCATATGTGGTTAAATCCAGTATAGACAAACAGTGGAAACAGACACAACAGTACACACAAAGGAAATTTAGTACTGACACAACGAAGTTAAAGAGAAGTATCATAGAAACATACAAGATGAATATATATATAGAAATGTGAGCTCTTACCAGACTGGATAGAAATGTTAAAATAATAAAATCTCAATTCAAATAACTGATGTGGATAAGGCTACCATTTTTGTAGTTTCCTTTTTCAGATAAATGTTTAATTGGATTGTTATTGTATAAGTAATATGCTTATAGTTTATTTAATCTAGTTCTTGTTCATACTCGCATTACATTACAGCTAGAAAAGAGCCTATATATAGTTTCACTTGATATGTTTATTTTATTTTGTTTTGATTTGTTAACCAAAGTAGAACACTGATCCAAAGAGAGCCAATTTCAGGCTCAGCCTGAAAAAAAGAACATCTGCAAATTAATTGCAAAATAAAATGTGTTACGTTAATAAAGGCAATGAAAATGATGAACAACAAAAAGCATACACGTATACTCAAAGACAGTAGTAATAATATTTATTTATTTATTTTATTTATTTTACATTTGTTAATCGGGGGTATCTGACTGAGCCAAAAAGGCCCTTTTTCAGCAGAGGCCCGGGGAGAAAAGCTACACAAAGAAAAATAACAGACATATTTAGTTATTTAGACATAATCAGTATACACACAAATTACAGGAGACATGTTTTTACAGTGGTATGCGGCACATAAACAGTTACAGTGGAGAGAACAAACAAAAAAATATTAATTTAAAAAATAAAGGTAATTAATAGATTTGTGGCGTACAGCTGAAATTTGGAACATAGGTAGAATACATACATAGTGCACAGGTACAGTACGTACATTGTAGATTAGCCAGTGTTTGTGAGTAAGACTGAAAACTATTATCAAGTGCTCTAGATTTTGTATATATGTGTTATCCACTTTCACTAGCCTGGGGAGCAATCATGGCACTGCCAACTTTCCTTGAGATGTTGCCTGATGAGGTCTTTAAAGGAGGCTTTGGATGATGTGTTTTGAATGCTTGTAGGGACACAGTTCCATTTTGTAGCCACTGAACTACTATATAGTGCATCTCCAAAGCTATTGTAGCTGTTGGTGACTTCTAGTAGTAGTTTGCTTGATGATCTAAGAGGCCTTTTGGCTGAGTGATGTTGTACTAGGTTTTTGAGGGCAGGACACTTATTGGGGAGGTAATAGAATGACAGAGGCAGAGCTGATTGTAGGTTAGGAGGTTGGGCAGTTCAAGCCAGTGGAGCTGTCTCAAAGCAGTACAGTGATGAGTTCTATATGAGCAATTTGCAGCAAAGCGGGCAATTCTGTTATAGCAGGCTTCCATTTTGCTTAGTTCAGTTTTGTTGAGATTAGTCAGAATGGGAGATGCATAGAGTAGGGTGGATAGAAGTAGGGAGCGAGCAATGGCTGATCTTGTGTTGTTGTTAAGAAATGGTTTGATACGGTAGAGCGACCCCAGTTTGGCATGTACTTTTTTAATAGTTAAGTTGAGATGACTATCAAATTTTAGGTGGGAGTCTATGGTTATTCCCAATAGCTTAGCCTGTGCCACTGGAGCAATTGGAGTAGCATTTAGTGGCGTAGATAGTGAATTGACTGTTAGTGTTTTTGTTAGAACTGGTTATAATCATAAGCTGAGTTTTCTTTGGATTGAGGATAAGTTGGGCTTTGGTAAGGTAGTTTTCAACATCAGAGAATGCTAGTTGAGTTGTTTGCAGGAGGGTGGGAATGTTTTGTGCAGCACAGATTAAGGTAGTGTCATCTGCATACTGAATTATAGATGCGTGCTGTGTGGAGGAATGAAGGTCATTTGTGAAGACTGTGAATAGTAGTGGTCCTAAGATAGAACCCTGTGGGACTCCTATAGTTATGGGCAGCTGTGGAGAGAGAGAATTTTCCCATTTCACAGCTTGGTACCTGTCAGTTAAGTAGCTTTGGAACCAGGTAAGAGTGGAATTTGATAGATGATATTGGTTTAATTTGTTTAGCAGGATTTGGTGTGAGACTGTGTCAAATGCTTTGGACATATCCAAAAAAAGAGTTGACACTTGTAGGCCTTCATTTTTGAGACGGTTTATTGTGTCTCTGAAGCAGAGGAGGGCTGTAGTGGTACTATGGGCAGGTCTGAAACCATGCTGAGTAGGTGACAGGATGTTGCTGTCTAGGAGATAGTTTAGCATCTGGGTATGGATGCATTTTTCTAGGATTTTGGCCAGGGGGGAGAGTAAAGCAATGAGTCTGTAGTTATTAAGTTCAGTGGAGGTCCCGCCTTTATGTATGGGTGTAACATAGGATATTTTCCAGAGTTTGGGCACATAGTTTTCAACAATTGATCTGTTTATGAGAGTGGAGACTGGGATAGCAATAGCATCTGCTGTGAGTTTCAAGAAATAGCTGGGGAGTAGGTCGGCTGCTGTTGAAGAGGTTTTTAGTTTGGAGAGCATGCTTTTGATTGAAGTGGTGGAAACTGTTTTGAGGGTAAAGCTTGTATTGGTGTTATTTGTGTTGGGGGGGATAGTGAGGAAGGAACTGTCCTGTGATACTAAGGATCGAATTGAGTTTACAAAGTGGGAGATGAATTGTGTTTCGATGGGAACTTTAGTGTCAGGGGTGCTTGGTTTGGGGGTAGCCTTTTGGGTGGATTTTAGTAGCTGGTTTACATTTTTCCAAAATGTTTGCGGGTTGTGTTGGTATTTAGTTTGTAATGTTGTGTAGTAGGATTTTTTTGTCCGGCCTAATGCATTTTTTGCATGGTTGTGTAGTTCTTGGTACTTAGTTAGGCTTTGTGTTTCTTTGTTTTTTATGATAGTAAAGCCAGGCAGTGTCTCTGGACTTGAGGATTTGTTTGGTTTCTTTACTGAGCCGGAGGTTTGTAGAGGTTCTAACCTTGATTTTGTGCAATGGAGCGACAGTGTCTAGGTGTTGTAGAAATGTTTTGTTGAAATATGCTACAGCCTGGTCAAGTGGGAGGGTTTTTAGGGGGGTCCAGTCACAGTTACAAAGTAAAGTGTTGAGGACCTCAGGAGAGAATTTTTTTGTTTTTCTAGTGGATATATAGTTAGTGGTTTTGCATATGCTTGTTCTACTACGTATAAAGTATATTATGTTGTGGTCACTTAAGGTGTCTGGGAGACTGCCTGTGCGAGGGTACAATGTGGGGTTGTTAGTTAGGACCCAGTCAAGGATGGATTCCCTTTTAGATTTTTTATCACATCTAGTTGGAATTTGGACTAGCTGCTGGTAGCCATGGAGATTTATTAGATTACTTGGTGGTTCTGATATACAGGTGAACCAGTCTAGGTTGAAGTCCCCCAGAATAAGGGTTTCTTGTGAGTATGTGGAAGAACACCAGGATAAGAAGTCTTCAAGGCTAGCAGGTGTATTACCAGGTGGAATATAGATCACAATTGTGGTGATGACCTTTTTAGGGTGAAGTTGAAGTTGTGAGATAAGTATGTCCCAATTATTGGGGGAGGGGTAGGAGTTTGGTAATTGACGGACAGTTAAGTTTGACTTGTACAGTAAGGCAGTTCCACCCCCTTTACGAAGTGGTCTGTCTTGTCAAATGCTATTGTAGCCGGTAGGGAGAACTTCTGAGTTAGCTATGTTTTTATTTAGCCAGGTTTCTGTTAAAGCAACTATGTCTGGGGAGTAGTGTGCTGTTGTGGCCTGGAGTTCAGGTATTTTATTTTTGATACTTCTAATATTAATATTTAGCATTAAAAGATGGTTGGTTTTGCTGCTGTTGTTGATTTGCCCAGGGATGAAGAAAGTGGGGATGTTATTTTTTGACATTTGTGTTGGAGCATTTTGAGTTGGACAGGATGGATTTGGGCCTGGGTTGGGGTGGATATCCCCACTTATGGTGAGCCTGGAGTTAAAATGGTTATACAGATGTTGGAGTTTGGTGAGGAGTGTGAGAAAGTATTGTGTTTTGTGGAGTAGGAATGAGAGCATAAGTGTTTAGTCCTGAATTGGTCCGCTATGTAGTTCTTGAATAACTGTGGGCAGATATTATTATAATGCGTGGTGTCTGTATACGAGAGTGCATAATGCAGTGTTGTGCTACTAAGTTTAGGGATATTGCTAGAGTGATAACTTGTGGAGTTGTAAAAAATTATGAGAAGACAGACTAGACCTAGTTGTGTGATAGTCATGGTTATAAAGTTTAAGTTGTTTCTAGTTGGGGGGTCTGAATAGGAATTATAGGGTTGAACTATATGTGGATGGGGAAGTAGTGTGGGTGATGTAAAAAATGCCTAGTGGTAATGAGAGTGATTGGGAGTATTTTGTGTGGAGCAAGTTGGTGTGGTATAATGTGATATGACTTGAGGAGCTGTGATTGGTGGAGGTGATGTGAGGGTGAGCTGTGGGTGTGGCTGTGATTACTATAAATGTAGAGGTAGTGGGGGTGGGAGGGAATAGGGGGCAGGGCAGGGGAGCGGAGAGAGCCCGAGCATTAGCGAGGGCAGAGCCAACCAAGACAAAAGAAAAAGTATTACTTTACAAATCTGAACACTTTTAAAACAAATTCCTGAGGTCTAATGGCTTACCGGCAAGCAGAATGTAATTGCTGAGGAGCACTTGTGTCCTGGTGGGAGACTAGAAATTTAAAGATGGCTCTATGCTCAACAGGATTCTAATATAGACTTTGTATTGGGGGAGGGAGATAGCACAAGGGGTGTAAACTAGGTGGAATGCAAAGAAACCAGAGAGGCAATCAGTGGAAATCAGTGAAGGCCTCAGAGGGGGTAAGTAATAATTCAGACTACCTGTAAAGTGAAGGAGAGAAGAGACAGCAAAGTTTATTAAGGTTGGGAGTGTGTCTTCACATTGACTTGCTGATTAGTAACCAGTTTGTGCACAGATTAGAGTAGGGAGATACATTAACAATGAAGAGGAATGTATATTGATGCAAATAAAGAGGAGGGCCTCCAAGTGATACAGACTAAGGCAGAAAGGACTGAGAGGGCTGCTTGATGGTTAATTTAGTCACAGGGATGTGAATTAAATATATACTGTCTATTGGGCAGTTAGGATTACTGTACTAGCGGGGGGGGGGGACACAAGGCTACAACAGTCAGTTTTATTAACAAGCTGAGAACTACTAAGAAATACTGCTAATGTAATAGCTCCACTCTCATAAAACATACAAGTAGAATGCCTAGGTGGACTGACCCTGCTTTTGAGGCTCAAAATGTATATCCTTGTTTAGTTTGCAGTACTGATTCCTTCTTATACTGTATGGGTGGAATGGTAGCCACAGACTGCATATTTGCTTGAGTGTGCTCCTGTTCTTGAGTCTCAAAATGTATATCCTTGTTTAGTTTGCAGTACTGATTCCTTCTTATACTGTATGGGTGGAATGGTAGCCGCAGACTGCAGATTTGCTTGAGTGTGCTCCTGCTCTTGAGGCTCAAAATGTATATCCTTGTTTAGTTTGCAGTACTGATTCCTTCTTATACTGTATGGGTGGAATGGTAGTGTGCTCCTGCTCTTGAGGCTCAAAATGTATATCCTTGTTTAGTTTGCAGTACTGATTCCTTCTTATACTGTATGGGTGGAATGGTAGCCGCAGACTGCAGATTTGCTTGAGTGTGCTCCTGCTCTTGAGGCTCAAAATGTATATCATTGTTTAGTTTGCAGTACTGATTCCTTCTTATACTGTATGGGTGGAATGGTAGCCGCAGACTGCAGATTTGCTTGAGTGTGCTCGGCAAGCAGAATGTAATTGCTGAGGAGCACTTGTGTCCTGGTGGGAGACTAGAAATTTAAAGATCAAGTAATATTAACATTATGTAGCCATGAAACCAGTGTGAATTAACATGAAGACGTTTATTAATGCAAATGACAATTACATAGATAATCATAGTGAAATAACCTACCAAGACATCATAACAAGAAAAAAAGGAAAGTAGAAAAGTAGCAACGAGAAAGAGCCGTTTGTGTACTATTATGAGCAGAAGGCTGATATTTTATTGTTTTGTGTACTACTTTTGAAAAGCATTCTGAGGAAGACTTGTTTGGTCAGACTAATTAAGCTCTAATTGTTCATTTCACCATTTCACATCTGACAGATTGCCTGCTGAGGCCAAAAAGTTCATTAGATTTGCAACTTGTAAATTCTGAATAAGTGGTATGTAATATGGGAGACATTTACTTCAGAAATACATGGCAAAAATGACTCTTGCCTACTAGACAAGCAGTCACAACAACCACATAGTTCCCAAATTCATATGTGTCAGAAAAATATCTGATAGATGCCAATCCTTCTTGTCCCACATTGAGCTATTTTCAGGAGCCCAGACACTGTCCATTTGAAAGATCATTAGATTTTTTTTCTGTGCCATTAATAAAGACGAGTACAGTTTTGGGACTGTAGAGAAATAGGGATGTAAATTCAGTGGAAGGTAAACCATTGCACTGAAAACAATTTTTTATTCATTTATTTTTGTATTCTTCCTTAACTGAGTATGAACCATTACATGAATTTTAAGTTTTTATGGATAATTTAAATACACATCTGCATTTACTGTGCTTGACAAACTGCCGTTTTATGGAAGCCCACTCTCAACTGGGTTTGTTATCTTGAAATTAATTGCTTCTGATTAGTTAAAAAACTGGAAAATAACTTCAGATCTGATTAGAAGATGTATTTCTTCTTTAGCCAACAAGACATGCTACAGAAATTAAAATCATTCAGCATGTAAACTTTCTCATGTTTTCAGGACTCTTATTCCTTCCCATCATGCACCTTAGATGCTATAGTCTCTATTTTGTTTTCTTCTAACACTCAGCAGGAAAAAGAAAATAAGGAAAGAAGGAAAAAAACTCCTTTAGCAGATAAATCAAAGTAAGTAAATAGAGGGAGGGGAGGTGAGTATGTTTAAGCATTACAGCATGTTAAGATGTGGATAATGTAGGCTTTACCAATGGCTGGTGTGTGATCTTGTCACAGAAGCAAAGCTTGAGTGACCAAACACAACCAACAGTGGATAAGCCTCTGTTACTGCCACTGAAATATAATATATTGCTGTTATACAATGACATTATTTAAAACAAAAGTACTTTTTAAGGTTTTAACCATTGTATGCTGGAGTTTTATTAGCTTCTTTCTTCAACAGTTTGTGTGTGGTAACATGCTTTAGTAAAGACTGCTTGTGTGTCTGATCATGTGAACTTTTTTCTTTGTGTTTGATCACTGATCACATGGGAAGCTAGTTGAATATAGTGGAGTGCACTTGGAGATGCTTGTACAGTAAATTCACCAAGTGCAGTTACTTTCATTCCTTTATTAATGTGATATTAACTTGAATATTTCTTTGTGAGGTTAACAGTTTTATTTAAGATTAATACATTGAAAGAAGTGATGGCTTACATTTGTTATCTGTGCATAAAGAGGACTTTCTTTTTAATTAGATCAGCTTTTAATATATTTATTTATTTTTAAATTAGATGCTTTTTTTAGTTTTTCCATTTAGTGTCTGGATTAAAATGTAGGCAGTATTTTCTTTAGTCAAACTTAATTTTAATACTATGGCTACCAATCTTATCTGGTTAGGACTTGATTTATAATGGAATTCTTGCTGGTAGTCTTCCATCAGCTTTCATGTCTTAGAATATAAACAAGTTCCATTTTATAATACAGAAGAGCGACCTTTTTACAGAGTTGTTGTTATGGTACATGCATAATTTTCATATTTGGTAAGAAAAGATCCATCTTTAGTAACTGCCAGGACACAACACCTAGTTAGTTCTCTAGGTTGCCATCTTCAGGGGAATATACCATGCAAAACAGTAACCCCAAAAGAAGATGTGGATGTAGAAGTACTATCCAGCTCATATTGCCTTGCATATGTGTTGAGGAAAGACCATTAAACAGCTGCAAATATATCGTTCAAAGTGTCTTTATGGAAAAAGGCAGTATAAGTAGTCATAGCTCTGATTGAGTGAGTCCTAAGACCTAGAAGTAAGGACTTTCCATGCTTAACATATTGACATTCAGTTTGTTTGTTTAACCCCTTGGATAGTGTGAGCTTTAAGAGACCTTCTTTCCAATTTAGACTTCAAAAGAAATAAACAGTTTTCTTTGTTGTTGCAAAGATGTGGTTGTATCCAAACAGAGTCTGTGCTTTCTATGTGCATCCATACATGAAATAATGTATTTCCTCATGTTAGAGTACTGGGATGGAAAACGGGCAGGCTGATAGATTAGTTTAAATTACACACTATTGACAATTTTAGCAAAGAAGTGGGATTTGTTTTTATCATCATAATGTCCTTGTAGGACTGTAAGTATGGAAGCCTAACAGAGAAAGCCTGCAGTTCAGAAATTCTTAAATGGAAATAATGTGGACTAAAAACATGTGTTCCAGGACACTTTAACACTGCAGTGGCATCAAGTTCAGAAGGGATAAATATAAGATTTTTTTACAGCATAAAATAAATGCCCCATTGATGAAGCAATATCTTGATTATGAAGGATAATAAGAAAGATGCCCTGTAAAAAGGCCATGACCATTACAGCTGGCTACTGAATATAAATTACAAATAACAGCCAGATGAATGTAAAAGAAGAGTAACTAAGGACAGAATCAAAGGTTTGTGAAAAGTAAGTGAAAATCGAAAGGATGGGAATGCAAAGGAATCTAAACCCATGACAGAAAAAATGGGTCCTCTTAACGCAGTAAGTCTTTTGAGCAAAAGGTGTCTGAAAACAAGAATTGATGGCAACCACTTTGCCTGAAAAAGTAGGACTGCTGACTCTTAATGGAACTGTTAGCTTCCCAGAATGAAGATCTGGGTAGAGTTTGCCTAATGGATGAGGCACTATTTATTGAAAGGTTACAAGCATTAAGGTTCTTCTATTAAATATGGCCTCAGTAATGAGTACAGTTTGCCTGAGTAAGAAGGTGGCATCCTGTAGGAACAGCATCATGGGAAGAAATGAGGAAAAAGCATTAAAGAGACCAGGAGGTCATCTGTGGATTTAGAGCATCCTTTACCTCGCCATACCAGAGATTGGAACCTTGTAAAAAATAATTTGAGCACTTGCTGCTATGTGGAGATACAACGATGTTGCATTCTGGTTAGCAAGAGGCTCAGAGACCGTTCATAGGGCATCAACAGGCAGTGTCTGTGACTGCTTAGGAGCTGGCCTTCCCTGGAATGCGACTGGCAATCAGAAATTAGTGATCCTTGATAGCCCACTGCCAGACTATCATGCATCCTTCTCATAGCAGGTAGGAGCACGGCGCACTCCTTTCCCAGTGTATGTACCAGACACTGTCATGAGAACAGCTCTCACCTTTCAGACATTTATGTGGGAAGAGAATCCTGAGGTGACAAAGTATCCTGGACTGCCTACCATTTCTAGCTCCTCTACCCAAGAGCATAGACATCCGTGGTGACTGATTCCTGAATATTCTGCAACTGAAATGGACTTGCAGCCATTGTATGAGTAGGATCCAACCACCAATAAAAATGTGACCTGTAAGTCTTGGAAATCTTGACTGGGAAGGATGTAGAGTCACAAGTGAGAGGCTATTGGAGACAGACAGTCAAGAGTAGTACTGTCCTGTAAAGTCAGGCAAGGGTACCAAGAAACAGACAGAGATGATTGCATGAATGGCATCACTCACTGCAGAGAAAGTAATCTGTCTTGGGAGAGTAAGGCCCAGCAAAGGATTGTGTATACACAGCAGCCAATAAAGACTAGGGATTGAACTGGAAGAAGATGAGATTCTCCAAGGTTAACTGCAATCCTCAAGAAATGAAACAATTTTGCACAGAAACTCCCTGTTTTGTACCGGATCTATCAGTAGATTTCGGTGAGGGTCAACTTGTCTGGGTAAATGAAGGTCTGCCTCCTTGCACTCACTGATACTACTGCAGATATACTCATGGAGAGCATCCTGGGACTAGCTGTGAGACTGAAGGGTAGAATCCTGAACTGACAGTGACTGGAACTGACTCACAAGTGCAGATTTCACTTGGACTCCTTGATTATCCTGATGTGGAAGGATGCATCTTGAAAATGCAAAGAGCAAGTCCAGTCTTCTCCTGATAATAAAAGAAGGATAGCCTGCAAGGATGTCCATTGGAAAGTGTTTTTAACAACAAAAGAATTTAGTCAGGTGTGATGTAGAACAGACCTGAGATCTTTGGTTTGCTTTGACACATCCTCTCTTGCTTCTTATTTCTTATGGAGTGGGTTGGGTACATGGCAAAAGTAACAAGGGGTCTGAGAAAGAGACTGAGTACCCCATGTTTATAAATTTACTTTGCCTTGGTTATTTTCCTCTAGCCAGACTGAGGAAAAGTGCGCATCTGTCCCAGAGTGGGTCATTTGGGAAAGCCCTCAGGACTAACTGCAGCTTCCAATGAAACATTAACAACTCTTAATTTTTGAGTCTGTGACAGCATTGGAAGTTGGACTGAGATGGGACTGCCTCTTCTCAGCAGCCTTCTACTGCTGTGTGTCATGTTGGAACCACATCTGACACTGGCTTTTCTATGCTATCAAAAAAGAATGCTTCAGAATATGGAATTGGATATCCAAAGCAGTAAAGGTTTTGCTCTACTTTTCCAAATTATTGAGGTGCTGCTTTACCTCTTTTTAAATCGTATGGAATCCAAACAGGAGGAATCTAGGAAGGTTGTTTTAGTGTTTTGGGCGTGATAAGTTACAGCGATAGAGTCATAACTAATATTACTTTTTCTTGGTATAGAATTGATGCTTGTTACTTGAAAAGTGATGCTGACATGAGGCAGGCTTTATTAGGTGTGTTACTATATTGAGTAACTCTGAAGAAAGATGCTGTACAGGACTGGTAGGCAAGTGACATGATCTTTGTACATAAAACTTAAGCACTAGAAGAGGCCAAGGATAAGAGATCAGCCGAGTCATTGTTATGAGGGCATTTGTTGAGTAACTTAATGAGCAGCAAGGCTCATGGTTACCACTGGCACATAGGCTTTCACAGAGCAGGTACTGACTAGTGAGGAAAATAAGAAAGCTGCCATTACATTTTCTCCTTATGTGGCACTGACTTGGTAAAAATGTCACATTATATTCAGTGAAATCTTTGATGTTGTCACAGAAAGAATAGTAAGCAAGTAGCCAAAGAAATAGGGAATGCTAAAAAAGTATGGTATTTGATAAAAAAATCTTTGAGTATAAACTGCTTGAATGCTTAATAGATATTTTCATTGCCTATCTTTTTAATATTTTTCTTCAGGTATGAAGTAATTTGTGTCAGACAAATCAGTTGGCAAAAACACAGAAGCAACTTATGCAGAGAGAGAGATTTTCTATTCTTTTCAGAACTGCTTGGTATTCAAGGAATGAAAAAGACAGACAGGCTTCACTTTATACACTTAATGATAGGAATGTGCTATATTTAACTGCAGTTTAGTGCAACAACACCACATGTTTAATCAAGTGGGCTTTAAATATTAAATTAGTTCTTGATTGGAAATGTAAAATGTTTTGCATCCAGCTGCTGTTTATTTGTTTATGCCCCTGAACAAGGTCATTTTATGAGATAATTGAGTTAAAACTTACAGGACAGTGCTGAAAGATTGTAGCTGGTATCACTTTTTTTAGTCCACAGTGTGACATGGGTACAAAGGAAGAAAGAACAGTATAGTTTAGAAATTTAGTCTAAAATGTAGCTTGTGCTTGTAGAACTGTTGTGTTGTAAACCACGCACACACAAACACCACACACACTCACACACGCACACACAAACACCAGTCATAATCCAGATATGTAACTGTTGTTTCTCTAATGGAATCATAACAAACTGAACAAATGCACTGTAACCCGTTTAATTACTGCTGTATAGATTTACCACACACACACACAAACTCCAGTCATAATCCAGATATGTAACTGTTGTTTCTCTAATGGAATCATAACAAACTGAACAAATGCACTGTAACCCGTTTAATTACTGCTGTATAGATTTACTGGAAGTGGCGATTTACCAGATCACTCCAAAATTAGCAAGTGCAATGACTTTTTAAGCTGATATGGAAACATTTGTGCTTACTGGTGGTATTTTTTTTCATTCAGGACTATTTGTGCAGTTTGCCTTTGTGAGAAAATGGGAACTTGCAGTGTTCTGAATGCTTATTTGCTGTTAGCTCGTTAGCACTACATGTTCTGTTGGTTGTTTGCTTGTTTTTTGTCTGCTTTAATTATTGTTACAGTGCATTGCTTTGTACTTGTTTCTGCTGAGTTGCAGCTTGCTACACATGTCTCATAACCATACTTAACCATGCTATGTACTAGACCAGGGGTGTCCAACCTTTTCACTTGCAGGGGCCGCATTGAGTCAACAGAAGTTGTCTGGGGTCCGCATGTAAAATAGATCATATAGTTAACTGTATCGCTGCCGCGGGTGACCAAAGTCGACCCACTGGCTGTATTGTAGGTGAATTTGAACAATGAATAAATGTAATAAATGCATAATATTTGTCCTAAAAATCAATCCCATTCAAATTCTTAAAAAACAGTGAAATCTAACATCTTAGTTTAACATCAAAGTTTATTTGTAAAACAAAAAAATGAACAGGTATGAACCCTTCAATTTGTATGAGATCATACCTGTGATTTTGCCGGTTTTCTAAAGATGTCCATGTCTTCCATCATGTCCTTAATGCCCATATGATATGTTGTCCAAAGCTCATGTATTCTTCTGTTTCTAGCTTTTGAATCTGTCCCTGAAATTATTCAAGACATGCTACATCTGGTCAGGCTGGTCTGAAGATGAAAGAAGGTTCATCAGTGGCATTCTCAAACTGAGCAACCCTTTGGAAAGGCATATTTCTAGCTTTGGAATCTGTCCCTGAAATATGGCACTGGCAATATTTCTTGCTTTTGCACTGCTGTCTGGTCAGGCTGGTCTGAAGATAAATGAAGGTTCATCAGTGGTATTCTCAAACTGAGCACACCTTTGGAAAGGAAATTTCTAGCTTTGGAATCTGTCCTGAAATATGGCACTGGCAATATTTCTTGCTTTTGCACTGCTGTCTGGTCTGAAGATAAAAGAAGGTTCATCAGTGGTATTCTCAAACTGAGCACTCCTTTAGAAAGGCACCTTTTTAGCTTTGGAATCTGTTCCTGAAATATGGCACTGGCAATATTTATTGCTTTTGCACTGCTGTCTGGTCAGGCTGGTCTGAAGATAAATGAAGGTTCATCAGTGGTATTCTCAAACTGAGCACTCCTTTGGAAAGGCACATTTTTAGCTTTGGAATCTGTTCCTGAAATATGGCACTGGCAATATTTCTTGCTTTTGCACTGCTGTCTGGTCAGGCTGGTCTGAAGAGGAAAGAAGTTTCTTCAGTGGTGATGCGCAGCTTGCAGGAATGATGAGACTTGTACTTCTTAAAAATGAACAATTTGTATTTTACATATGCTTCACTGACTAACAGATAGTAAAACACGTTTAACTTTGGTTCACCCACTTACTATGGAGCCACAGCGAACATGGTAATATGCAACAACACACTCCAGTTTCAAAAGGTAATCTCACACCTGCATTTTTGCAGTTGCCTCTCCAATCTGCATGAGTGCACATTTCAGCTGATGACTTGCACAGATCCACTCAATGAGGCATAGCATCATCAGATAACACCTTTTTGTATTTCTTCCTTAGATTACTATAAATCTCCAACTTGAGGTTTTTCCAAATGTTTGCTGAAAATTTGGAAGGGTTCTTCCAGTGTTTGTTACATTTCTCAAATTTAAACAAATAATTGACTTTATTATTAGTGGCAGTGTTTATTCGTGAAACCTGTTCACAAGGGTGCAGCCAGGCACAGACCTTCGCAGAATTCAAACTTATTGGTCCTAGTTCTTGTTATACTTAAGTGTCCATATCAGGAGGTTCAGGCTGTCAAGTCAGGATTGTTCTTTTGTGTAGTAGACAAACATTATGAGCATAATCTTTTTAATGTGAACACTGAGCTTGTCTTTTTGATACCAGTGCATCTATATCGGTTTTGATGGAGGTAGTGGCAATGTGAAGAGTATTTTCAAGATGCTCATCTGAAATTTCTGTTCTGATTTTATTTTTTGTATACTTTATATGAGAAAAAAATTGCTCGCAAATGTATGTACTCCCCAACAGAGATGTCATGAACAGGGCATGTTAGAGTGACGGATATTTTTCTTTGGGTAGGTATAACTTATAAAAGTCCAATAAAGAAGCGTGCAGAAATTTTTCTTTAAGTTGCATATCTGACTGCAATTCTATGCATTCCAGTTGCAGGTTTGCTGGCAACATGTTGATGTCAACTGAGAATGGAGTAGCAAATATACTGAACTGTTGTTGATGTTTTCTAAAATCTTGAAATCTACTCTCAAACTTCTGTGATAAACTATTAAGTAATGCCGTATATTTTTCAGTATTTACGTGGCTTTGCTCAGACAGCATTCAAAGTGAATGAAGCTATTGTTCTTCATCTGACAGTGCCATAATTCCAGTTTCACTTCAAATGCCGTCACTGTTTGAAACATGTCATTTATTAATAGGTTTTCCCCTTGGAGGTGCAGGTTCAGGTCATTTAAATGAGCAGTGATGTCTACTAAGAAGGCTAAATCAGCCATCCAGTTTGCATTTTCAAATTGGTACAGGCTTTCCTTTTGACTCCATAAAGGACTTTATTTCATCTCGTAAATCATGGAAGCGTTTCAGCATTTTTCCATGACTTAACCACCTCACTGCAGTAAAGTACAAGATGTCTCCATAGGTAGATTCCAAAGTAGTCAGAAACTCCTGAAACTGGCGGTGATTTAATCCTCTGGATGTTATAAAATTGATTGTTTTAATAACAACATTCATAACATTTTCATTTTAAAGTCTGTGCAGACAAATGTTCTTGATGTATAAATGCAGTGGTACTTCAGGAAGCGCATTACTGATCTGTTTTGCATCTTCTTCCATCAGTGTTGTTAGTCCTTCCCTCTTTCCAACCATAGCTGGAGCACCATCAGTTACTATGCCAGACAGGTTTCCGATAGTCAAGGAAAATCTTGCCAGTGTTTCTTTTACTGCCTTGTACAGATCAGCAGACTTCGTTGTGTCTTTCAGTGGAACCATACAGTTCTTCAGTAATATTGAAATCGTTGTCAACACCACGAATAAATATGGCAAGTTGTGCCGTATCTGTAACATCAGTGCTGTCATCCAAAGCTATGGAGTAAAACTTGAAAGTTGCACACCGAGATTCCAAAGTATTTTCAATAGATTTGGCTATATCTTCCACATGCCTTGTGATTGTCTGGTGTGATAAACTGATTTTAGAAAATTCTGATTTTTTTTCAGGGCAAATTATGTCTGCTACACTTTCAAGGCATTCTTTAATAAATTCACCATCGGCAAATGGCTTGGATTTTTTCACAATTAAATTTGCTACAACATAACTTGCCTTCAGTAAAGAATCCAGCTGAGTAGCTGATTTTCGAAACAGCTGTTGTTGAAATGTAAGACTTTTTTAATTCTGATATTTTCTGTCTATGGCACACTCCTTGCAATTCACTTAATTTGGGGTGCATTTGAATATAATGCCTTTTCAAATTGTAGTCCTTGAAAATGGATACCACTTCTCTGCCTACTAAGCAAAGTGCTTTATTGTTAGATTCAACAAAGAAGTACTCATCAGTCCATTTTTCCTGAAAGACTCTCCTTTCATCAGCTATTTTTCTTTTCATGTTGGTTTTGGAGGATGCAGAAGCCATGCTGAAAAGTAAAAGGAGTAACTATTAACTACTTTATTCCTAGTTATATAATTTTTAAAACAATGGCTAACAATTTACATTAAAAATAAGGAAATAAAAATTAAAACTATCCATAGTTGTAGTATATGTTAATGGTGTTGGAGGGATCATTTCACATCCACAACATAACACAAAAATATCCCTGGGGTGAATTTACAGTTACCCATCCAGTTGTCCAGATTACATTTGAGGAGGGCCAATGAGGCACTTTGTTTCATTTGTAGTACTAATGCCATTAGTCTTCAAAACAGCCATTACGCATAAAGCACATCACATTTACTGTGACTGTTGGTCTGCACTTTGTGCCAGTAATACTGGGCATTTTGAAAAGTTCTTCATATAATTCATGAAATTCAGATGGACTGCAATAGAGCTATGAACATGTATGGTTAGCATGTAATCAACAGTTTCTTACTGCTACAAGGATGGCAGCTTTCAATGATATAATCAGAGCTGTACCATCAAGTTAAATACGGTGTACTTTGCATGCTACCCAAGAAAAGTCATTCACTTGCAATGAAAAAAACTGGCACACACTGACACTGTCATTAATTCACTACAGTACTACCAATTCACACTGGGAAAACCACTCCAGCCATCCCAAGTAGGTAAAATGTCAACATTAGCAGCCCTACAGTACTACAATCCACAAAATTAAGCCAACAAATTTGCAATAAAGTAAAGAATTCACATCACTGACTTAATAAAACAATTCTGAATTAGAGGGTCTCACCCAAACAAATGACTGGTGCCAGAAACATGACCGCAAGCCGAATGCCAACAAATGCATCATCATCCCTTTTGGCCCAAAGTTTTGGGGAAAGTGGCTGTGAGGCTGCCAGCCCAGCTAGATGTTATTTTGTACATAATTCTATGTCATTTTTGAATATTAATATGATTCCTATGCTTGTCTTACAAATGTAAGAAAACTATATGTATGTGTACATTAAACTATTGGTGCAGAAGTGTGTGTTGAACTGTATGCTCTGTACTGAGCTTCAAGAATGTAACCAGTGTACCCTGCTGGAAAAGAGCAGAAATGTGTATAATAACTGTATACCTGTGCAGGTGTGTGCTGTAATGGTAGAAGTTGGAACATACAGAGTTAATTTGCAAATGCTAAGAAAAGAAGTGAATTGTTTTACGACTGTGTTTATCTCATCAAAAGACAGGATGTCTACACATGATCAGAAGTTCTATTGTCTGGAAACAGAAAAAATGACAGGTTTCAAATGTAAAACTGTTTGAGTTAAACTTTAACTCAACTGTTTTATGACTTCCAGTTCTAGGCACATTTCTTTTTTTTTTTTTCTCATATTTTTTTATTGATTTTCAAGAGTATAATTACAATTTTTAACAAGAAAAAACAACATAATATCAAATTTTACAAAACTATATACAAAGTCCAAAATATATACCAAATCTTCAATAACATTACATTTTGTCTAATAGTTTTTTAAGCTTTATCCAGGCAATTTATGAGTCATGTTTGAGGAGTGTAACATAGCTGTTTGTAATTCCCTACTACAAATAATCTTAGTAAATGATATAAAGTTCTTAAATGAGAGGTTATTTTTACATTTCCAATTTCTAGTAATAGTTTTTCTTGCTATAGCAAGTAGAGTCCAAAGGAGGTTCATTTGATTCAGTGGAGCATACCTTGGCATTGGTGCATTAAAAAGTATCATAGAATCAGAGATCTCGCATCTGTCCGACCACAAAGCTTTAATAACATTTTTAAACTCCATCCAAAATGTGGTTATTGTTCTGCATTCTAAAAACATATGTGCCCAGTCAGCATCTATTAGCTCCTCACATCTCCAACATCTATTAAAATCTTTCTTGCTTATTCTAGAGGCTTTTTTTGGTGTAATAAAATTTCTCTGAATGAATTTCCATGTAAAAATTGTCCAATATGTGGAAGAAGAGGTATGGTAAACAGATCTGAGAATTAAAGTTTTATCATTTATATGTATTTGAGAGTTGTTGAAATTGTTGATATATTTCCATAAATTGTCGTCTAATATTATTAGATCTGATCTAAGAATGTTGTAAAATCTTGACAATGAGATACCATTATTATAGCCTATATTGGTGAAGTCAAAGAGGATGGATAATTTTGGGAGGTCTGTTATAGCAGGAAAATGATGTCTTTTAAATTCCGTTAACATAAATTCTCTGAAGATTTGAATATTTAACCAGATATTTTGGTAGATATTATACCTGGCTAAAAGGTAGGTAGTATCATAAATATTATTAGTTCCTAAAAACTGATGCCAGAATAATAACCCATTTTCTTCCATAGTTTTTTATTTTCATGTTAAAGGAATCAAAGCATCCCTTGGTTAAGATTATTGGAAACATTAGAATGGACAATTTGTTGTTCAAAAGGTTCTTATTCATTACTTTTTTAAAATTTTGCAAGATATATTTAATTATAGGAATAAGATGTGATTTTTCCTGCTCATTGTTGAAGAATAATTCTTTAATAACTATAAATAGCTTAATATTTTCAGAACAATATATGTTTTTGAAAAACTTGTCATAATTACTTAATAGTATTGTTTTGTGTAAATTGTTCCAATTTGAATGGTATTTTGGACTTAACCATAGACTTGTTATATTAAGAATAATGGCATCAGCATAAAGCTCAAAATTTGGAAAAGCAATCCCTCCTTCAATCCAGTTTTTATAGTGCCAGTCATATTTAATCCTTGGTTTTTGAAGATACCATAGAAATTTTATTAATATAGTGTTTATGTGTTTAAGTTGTTTTCTAGAAGGAGGAGCCAATAATGTTTGAAGATAAAAAAGAATTTTTGGTAATAGAATCATTTTTATCAGAGATAATCTTTCTTCTATAGTAAAGAACATTTTCTTCCATCTATTAATGTATTCTGTGATTTTATTTAATAAAATTTTATGATGTATATTTATAGTGTCCTTCCATTTAGACAGAATATGAACCCCTAGATATTTCAATTTATTGTTACCAGCCAACTTTTATTCGATAAAACCAAGAGATGCGCTTTCCGTGCTCCATGCACGCTTCATCAGATCTGATGAAGCGTGCATGAAAGCGCCATCTTGGATTTTATCGAATAAGTTGGCTGGTAACAAGTATTTGATTTTAAGTGGTGTATTCTGCAGTTTATCGTTTATTTGATTTTGAGTTTTTGCTGTTTTGCTGTTGGATACTTTAGGAGGTTTTGCGATATTATTTTTCTACATATTTCAATTTATCATTGGTCCAGTTAAAGTTATTGTAATTAGATAGAGTGATATTCAATTTTATTGATGAGAATAGTTTCTGTTTTGTTTTGGTTAAATCTAAGGTTTGAGATTTCCTCAAAGAGTTTTAATGATCTGATAATGTGATCAATAGATGAATCAATATTTCCAATAGTTAATAAGATATCATCAGCAAAGAGTAAAATTTTAGAAGAATAGTTCTCATTAACATCAAAACTTTTTATGTTTATATTGTTTCTTATAAAATTAGCAAATGGTTCTATTGCTAATGCAAATAGTAATGGGGATAAAGGGCAACCTTGTCTAGTCCCTTTCAGAATTTGAAGTGGGACAGATAAAAAAGCGCCGATTTTAATATATGCTATAGAACCTTCATATAATTTTTAACAAGTTTAAGATTTCTCTTGGAGAAATTATATTCTTTTAATACCATAAATAAGTATGTCCAGTTAATAGAATCAAATGCTTTATCTAGATCTAGACTGATGAGTGATAATTCTTTTTTATTTGCAAAATCTATTAAAGTTAAAAGTCTATTAGTATTATCCTGAACTTTTCTGTTCAGTATAAAACCTGTTTGATCATTGTTTATTAAAGTCGGCATCATTTGATTTAATCTGTTTGCTAAAATAGACGTAAATATTTTATAATCTATATTTAATAGGGAAATAGGACAATATGATGAAACAAATTTGGAGTCCTTACCTTGCTTTAGAATGGGAGAAATTAGCGAATATTTCCAAGAAGGACAAAGTTTGTCACTTATTCGAACTTCCTCAAGTGCTTTCATTAATATCTTCAAAGCGGAATCAGGGAAAATTTTATATAATTCACCTATTATGCCATCAAGACCAGGGGCTTTATAATTTTTAAGATTTTGTATTCTTTCTTTACCTTCTATTAATGATATTGATTTAAATAATCTATTATTTTGTTCTTTAGAAAGTTTATTATTTATATTGTTTTTTAGAAATTCTATTTTTGAACTATTATTAGTAAAGTTTAAGTTTGCTTTATTCATTGTTTCATGATATGAATGAAAAATCTCTAAAATATCTTTTAGATCTGAAGAAGGTTTTGAATTGTGTTTAGATATGTCTAATATTTCAATTATGTGTTTACTCTTGTGAAAACTTTTCGTTTTGGCTGCTAATCTATGCATATGTTTTGGATTAGATGAATAAGATTGTAATTTTAACCTCTCTAAATTAATTGCTACTTTATGACTAAGAATTTCTAAATAGTCGAGATTTAGTTGTTTTAATTCCAGATTCGAGCCCAACTCTTTGGGGTGTAAGTTCTTTTTTAAAGTGTCAATTTTCAATTGTAGATTTAATAATTATTTGTCCCGTTCTTTCCTTTTATGTAAATACCAGGTTTTTATTTTCCCATATATATAAGATTTTAAAGAGTCCCAAATAAACACTTTATTTGTGTGATTATTATTATTCAGTTCAATATAATAGTTTACTTCCTTTATAAACCATTCTTTGAATCCTTTTATCTTAATAATATAGGCTGGTAGTCTCTGCCAATGAATAAGATCGTTTGGTTTAATTTTAATTTTAAATAGTATGGCATTGTGATCTGACAGAGGGCATGATGTAATCACTACATCTTGAGTCTTAGATAATAGGCTGTCAGATATAAACACTTTATCAATAGTCGTCTGTGTACCATATCTATAAGAAAAGTGAGTAAAATTGAGAGACCTCTGCTCTTTGATCATGTATATGTCTTTTAGGTTATATAATGAGATAAAGT
Organism: Protopterus annectens; assembly: GCF_019279795.1. NCBI lineage: Eukaryota > Metazoa > Chordata > Ceratodontiformes > Protopteridae > Protopterus > Protopterus annectens. The sequence goes on along the minus strand of NC_056734.1, from coordinate 738,096,874 downwards.
CTAGCAATTTTTTGGCTGATGCAGGTATCTTAATATTGCTGACATTAGTGGTATCTTTAGATGATAGAATACAATTAAAATCACCTGCCAAAATGATATCTCCTTTAGAATTTGCTGTTATTATTTCCAAATATTTGTTTGCAGATTTAGCATCAATACCAGGTAGCCAGTACATATTTGCTAAAGTAAAATGTTTCTTATTCAATTCCAATACTACTAGACACAACATACCATTTTTATCAGAGAAACTGTTAATTAGTTTAGGTATTGGTAATGTATTTTTCCACAAAATCATGGTTCCTCTTCTCTTTGTTTGGAAATGAGATTCAGCTAGAATACCATAACCTTTAAAAGCCATTTTTTCTAGATCTTTCTGAATAATGCGTTTCTTGCAAAAATATAATATCAGCTTTATTTGATGCTAGGTATTTGAGTAACCTTCCTCTTTTAGTAGGGTTATTAAGACCATTTGCATTCAGAGACAGACATTTAAACCCAGACATTGATTACTTTAAGCTTTTGATGGATAAATACTATTCTGGACTTAATTGACAAGTAATGTTCAGAGAAGATGAAAATATAACTATATACAAAACTAACCATGGAACATCTAGTTCCTGGATTAATGAAGAAGTCATCAATACCACCCTCTATCATCCTTAGTGCTCAAGACTATCGTTCTCTAATGCTACTACCTAATATTTTATTGAATCAACAAACTACAACCTATTAATTCTCCAGGATGAATAGGTATTACTATGTAGGAGATATTGTGGAAAATGTCTATTACCATGAATAATGTAATTTTCAAAATTTTTAAGAACAGTGTCTTTAAACTTGTATCATGACATAGTATATTTCTGAGAGATAAGTAACCTCTCTTAGGGACAGATTGGAATATAGCAAGATTAGTAGATGTTTTCTGTATTTGAGACTGTCCTGCAATGTTGTTTAAGATATTTCCTGCGATTCTGAACTCTGTCACTTTATTCATTGAGTTACTGAATATTGCCTTATTCTTTTTATTGTTTATTATTAAATATATTTAAACCTTTTAATTGTGGCTGGTTTGTTTATTTAAGCTCTTACAGTACTTGACATTGTATACTCCAGTCCAATAGCCTTACTGCTGGTCACACTTGCCATTTGTATAATAGTAACATCACACAGTAAGATTGGTCACCCTTTGGTGTGGGCCATATAGTAGCCGATATGTAAGGATGGTTGATAGTGATTACTATCTTATAGTCTGGGCAGAAGAGGGCATAACTAGTGAACCTGTGCCAGCCTTCCCCAGGTGTGTCTCTGTGTTTTTATATAAATCAAATCAAATCAAATCAAATCTCAAAGTGTGTGTGTTATATAAATCAAATCTCAAAGTGTGTGTATTTGTATATAAATCAAATCTCAAAGTGTGAGAGTGTGTAAGTGTGTGTAATTGTGTGTGTGTGTGTGTGTGTGTGTGTAAGTGTGTGTAAGTATGTGGGGCGACATACACAAATCTCATCTCAGACATCAGCAATGCTTTCAGCCTATTTCTCATTTATCTTGAGGATATCCCTGTTGCTATACTACATGTGCTTAAGTGAAGGCCCAAATTTGCAGAGTGCCCAAGGTGTGTGTGTGTGTGTGTGTGTGTGTGTGTGTGTGTGTGTGTGTGTGTGTGTGTGTGTGTGTGTGTGTGTGTGTGTGTGTGTATGTGTGTGTGTGTGTGTGTGTGTGTATGTGTGTGTGTGTGTGTGTGTGTGTGTGTGTCTACATATATCCTTAAGAGATGGAAAGGGTCAAGGAAACAGGAAGCATAGCCTTAAAATTCACAAGTTTCCACATGGATAGAATTCACTAACTGACATCCAAGCCAAGGATATCTATTATCCAGTACTTTTTCACAAGAAAGTATGCCAGAGTACCTACTTGGTATCCTTTATAAAGACATCTGAACATTGGATAATAGCATAACAAAAGACTTTAACAGCTTTGAACAGGTAGAACAGGAATTTGGTGAGTTCATATTCACTGTAATGGTAAATCATGTTATAGTCTGGTAAATCTTAACTACTTGCTATGGATTCCTGAAAAATGAAACTCAGCTGGGGCATGGCATTTTCCAAAACAGAGATTCTGGATACTGTGAGGATCTAGCATAGGCCTGAGAGTCTGATATTTATGCATTTGTGAATTCATCTATTAATGTCATCAGTTTAGTAACCAAATTTCCTGCTAAGAATCTGTGTTAGAATAAAAAAAAAATGCTTTAAATGAGGCAGAAGTCAACCTCACTTGAGACAGAAGGAGGAAAACTATACTCTCTGTGCCATACGGGAAGAAGGCCTCTGTATGATCTCTGGCTGGGTCACCACAGTCTCTGACATCTATATCAGTTTGATGCTGTCTCCCTTAATGTATATCTTCTTTCACTTTTATGCTTTATGCTTTTTCAGTCATAGAAGACTCTCTGTTTTTCCCTTCTCTGTGGAAGATGATAAATAGAGTATAATTTTCTTACAGATACCGCCCACAAATGTAAAGTCAGATGACCCCAACGTTAAGGGCAGAAGGTTGCATTGTTCTTTAAACTACTTTATTTTCATGGGTCATCTGGACAGTATAATCTTTTGGAAAGTCACAGAATACAAATTGTAACCTTTAACTAAGCAGCATCTCTTACAAAAACATCTAGGAATGTAATCAGCCAACAACTTGCTTGTAACAGTCACTGCAACCAGTAGAAAACAAACTGTCTTTATGAATCGTAAATAGCTAAAATGGTCAGTTAAATAAGCAGCAAACTGATGGAATGACAAAGCTGAAGATTTATTTCACAGTAATAAAGATATGCGGTTATGCTCTCATTTACTGTCACAATTCCTGCTGATGACCACGTTGTGGAGAGGTAATTATGTGCCTTCAATGGGGATGCAATGAACTTTCACATCTGACCAGAACACCATTGCCCATCTATATATTATCCCTTATTCACCTCATGCTGATTCTACAGCAGTAATCATTGTACTGAACACCTAAGTACTTGCATTCACAGATTTCCAGGTCAAGTGTATATTAAAAAAAAAAAACACCTCAGTGGTGGAGTACAACAGACTGTACTTCTGCTTAACAGGGAAATTATCAGACACTTCATGTGGCAGATTGGGAGATAATGTAAAAAGTAAAAATAGTTATACCATGAAGGGCTCAAATAAGTGAGCTGAATAACATTTTCAAAATCTTCTTTACTGTATAGATTACTACAACATACTTATAGGTTCATAGGTTCATAGATTAGTACTAGGCTAGCTGCCCTTGTATGGGCCATTTTAAGCCTAGCCAATTATCCACTGTGAAAATCAAACCCTGCACCATTTAGCTGTAAGGTAAACAGCTTAACCACTAAGCCAACCTCCCATCAAAACACTCAGTAAAACCTGCCAAAGTAATTTGGAACGTTAAACCACTTAACTGTGAATACTATATGAAATGAAAAGGGAGCACTTTCTTGAAGTTCTGTGAGTGGTCCTCTTCTCCAGGTTTGATTGTGATCCGTTAAGCCAAAAGACAATGCACTGGCGATATAACTTTGAAGTTACATGCTTAATGAGAAAAAAGTGGAGATGTTTTCTCGGATATAGCTGACTCTGCAACATACCACTCAACTGTATCTCATTTTGCCTTATAAAAATTTCTTTTTCCACAAGGAAAGAGTTTACCATACATTCACAGTTAAGATTTTTAAGTAGACATCCAATTTAGTATTTTTTTTAAGACTGAATACTGTAAGCAAACAAAACATTTTAATCACAATGTAAGTTTCCTGGTCTAAACCTCTTAGCAAATGTATTTGTCTATTCCCTGTCTGTGAGACTAGAGGTTGAGATTATGCTGTTCTGCTTGAATTTATTCCAACTTACTATTTGCATACAAATTTTTTCAAAACTTTGATAACACTACTTACAATAACATAATTTGTATTTTTTTAAACCAGAGTTCTACAGCTCAACACCCACGTTGCACATACTTGTATAGTAAGTTTGTTTTGCACCATAACATATGACAGAGAATAGGTCCATTTTATGAAACTATCTTACATACGCTTGCACTTTTCAAAAGCAACCAGTAAGTGCAAGACGATGTGTATAGCACGTCAAATATACTACGTTAAAAAGAAAAAGAAGACGAAGAAACCCATTCATCGTGGGGCTCCAGCATCTGGGAACAAACCTTGCAAACTAAGGTTCATCATATCATAGGTGATCATTCCAAAATAAATACAGAAAGCTACTCACTATCTTAAAATCCTGAAGCCTGGTGAACACACTGCAAAACTGTCAAAATCTCTCTTGCAGTCTGCTCTAGACACTGGACCACTTTTCTTATTTCCTCCCGAATTTCTTAGCTTACCTGGTGTAGTAGTCGGTGTAAAAATGACAAATCCCTCTCTCTCTCTGTCAGCTTTTCTTCGGCACAATGGTCTCGTCTTCCTTCAGTTCTTCTTTGCCATGAATACATCTATTAGCATGAAAACGAACGGAAGGGTGCTTTTCACACATGCTCACAACAGCTAAAGGACGCAAGTCAGCTCTTCTTTGCCGTGAATACATCTATCGGCATGAAAACTAATGGGAGGGTGCTTTGGCGCATGTGCACACCAGTGAAAGGGCGCAAGCATTTAAAAAAAATGGAAAAAAGTAAAATTTTAATTTAAGGGTCGAGGGCCGCATGGAAGAGGTCTGAGGGCCGCATGCGGCCCGCGGGCCGCGGGTTGGACACTACTGTACTAGACAGTGGACAACCATTACTTTCAGCCTACTCCTGGTGACCTGCAAACTAGCCCCCTAAATACCTGTACAACACACAGAAGTGTGCAAGTCAATACAGCTGCCTTGGTCACTAATACTTAGTTAAATAAGAGAGAAAATTTGCTTCCTTAAATCAGTTTTCCCAATCTGTGGCACCACACATGGGAGTAAGTTCCCCTGCTTTACCCCAAATTCAAGGAGAAACTCCTGGGTTTGGCTCCTCAGTGGTCTCCTAGACTGCCTTCCAAGTAATGTGTGCCTATAAATGCTCTCAGCGTACAAGTCAGCATAAATAACTGTGACTCACAAGGCCAAACTCTGGCAACCAGAAAATAAACAAAGTAATTCAAAAACAAATTCTGTTCCAAAGGTGTAGCTTTACTTTAATGTATTAGGTTAAGTGCTTTTGTTTCTTAATTAGAAATTTCATCAGAACAAGACATAAAAAATTCCAAAAGCTTAAATACCATTTTAAAAAGAAAACCCAACCAATCAAACACTTCAAACAATCACTGAATTAATAATGATAGATTAAAAGGTTTAAACATTATAACTCCTCGGTTTTGTCTTATCACACTGCATGTATATATTTTTTTTCTGTCTCCTTAGTTGCAACCATTAGTCAACATGACTGAATCATCTGGAGCCATATTTTACATCATCGAGCGGCTAGCCCTGCCATGGCATGCAATCTGTGAGCCATGTTCTCCTATACTGAGGATACTGCGTACCACAGTAGATGCCCAAAGCATTTGATCTTATACAACTCTTCCCTCTATAGGGCACCCTGTAGAGTCTGTACTGCAGCCCACAGCTCCATTCATTGGTGAGTTTGAGATGGAATCGCCCAGCATGTTTTTTGGAGGTGGGCGGAGCTCACAGAGACACAGGGAGAACATGCAGACTCCAAACAGGCATTGGCTGGAGGTCAGGATCGAACCTTGTACCAGAAAAGGAAACCACATCAGTCTTACAATCAGCTTTAATCTGATGCTGGAGCTGTATGATGGAGCTTCTGTTTCCTCTTCTTGTGAACTTCAGATAAAATGCCTGGGGACAGAGTAATATGTCTGGCAAGGGGTCTCTTACCCTGGATGACTACTGCACGTAAAGGGTTTGGTTCTCCTGTAACAGCATCAGACATTGGAACAGCCCAGGAAGATGAGTCTAACCCCCATTCCATAGTGGTTGGCAAAGCTATACTAGAGGAAGATGGTGCAAAAGTTAAAGGGTCTGCAGACTGAGCAGTGGCCCTGACAGAACCACTAACCATAGACTGAAGCACATTTTTAATTTGTTTTTTTCTTTTTAACTGTAGCCAAATTTGATGGGGTGTTGCCAGAGTTAGGATTCATCAGATCAGCGTCGAGAACATCAACCAGAATAATAAACTGACAGTAATGGATAATATACAGTAATGCTGGGTGAGGTCCTGCTCTGATTTGGAACGCTGGTCAAATTGAACTTGACTGGCAAACCAACACATATTAAAACACTGATACAAGAATGGTCATCCAGGAAAAACAGCACCTCTAAACTTGGTGAACAAGTTGAAGACTTGTAGTGATATCTTTAATAACCATAAAGGAAGCCAAATGTCAAACTACAGAAGCTACGCAATTACAGGAGGGAAGCTGCAGTTGTTGATGCACTACATTTACTGTTTGTAGTCAGGAATTGCAGAAAAGATCAAAATGAGCAGACTATGGTGGTTCAGGCACATGTGCAGAAAAGCAGAAGGCAATCTGGTGAAGATTTGGGACAGACAGGAAGGTGGTAAGGGGAAGCAAGAGTGTCCAGCAAAGAGGTGGATGATTTGTGTGAGAGAAGAATGGTGACAGGCATGAATGTCAAAGAAGGCAAGAGTGTAGCATTGAATTGAGAGACATGATTTAATTTAGTATGACATCCCAAACCCATGTAGGAAGATGAAAAAGGGAGTTCATGGTGATGAGTTGCAACTATGTGTACAGATGTCTGCAGTAAAATGTGCACCCTGCTAAACCATATAGCTAACATTGTAGTGCATGTGTAGTACCTGATTCTGTCTTAGGGTACTGTGCGACTGTGTTTGTTTTAATACTTTAGTAGGGACACCCACATAGGCATGTGCAGTACCTATGTTTTCTGTGTTAGACCAGACTAATTTCATCATGCTTATGTCCATATAGCACCCAAACTACTATTACAGTGTCTCAGTTTGCATAATAATCTGAACTGTTATTATTGAATTCCTCCCCCATCAGATTGGTTACTGTATTTGGCATAGCACCCATTTGTACTGAATCTCTCCCCATCAGATTTCCTGGTACCAGGAGACACTATATGTCCTTAACTCATTTATTTCTGCTGAGGATGTGTATATCCATATTCATTCACAGTATCATAACCTCATGGCTAACCCAATAAGAAAATGACCTTAAACTCCTGCTTCTCCTGGTATCTATAAAGCAGTCCCCCTGTAATATCACTGCTATCTGTAGAGCCACTTCCATATCTCCCATAGCCATCGTCTTGGTGAGATTAAGTACCTCTTCTAAAGGATTCTCCACTTATGGAATAACCCCCCTCTTCATATTAAACAAAGTAGCCCCCAACTTTCTTAAAATCCACGTTGGGTGAGTGGATACAGATATGTAAATTTACCCTAGGTTTAGCTCCTCAGACCCTTATGAATAGAGTGAGGAATTTACTGAATTGCAGAGTCTAGGCTCTTGAATGTTCTAACTGGCTGCTAGCCAAGTACACATTTATGCACCTGTGACTGCTGTTTTTGCCTTTTTGTTGTAACAACCTGGTTAGCATGTGAGCTGTTATGCTTTCAAGACAAGTAACTGTCAAACCACTACAGTTTATAACAGAATCATTTATGTTACAGCTAATTAAATCCACACCAAAGTTAGCAATGCGTAAAAACATTAAGGAAGGATAAAATAAAACATGTCTGAATGTTAATTATAATATTTAACCCAAAAATGGCTGAATATGCATTGTTTAACTCTCTGACAAGCCTAATAATGTTAGTATAATATAATATGCTCAGCAGTGAAGTATATGCAACAACTGAGACATTTAAGTAAAAAAGTGCAAAAATGGAAAAACAAAACATCATTGGGTGAAAGAGTTATTTTTTTTTTATAATTTGTTGCCATTACGGTAACCATTTGAAATGTTGGGACCTGCTAGAGTGAGTCCTGAAATATGGACACTGAATGGCTGAAAGATATGGCTTACATATACTAAGTCCAAGATGCCAATTCTTAAAATAGTACCTCAACTCATCCTGTAAACAGTCTGTTTATGAACCTGTCATCAGGTAAAAGATACCGCAGTATTCCATGTAGGACGACTAGATTCAAAGACAGTTTTTATCTGAAGGTGATTAGACTTCACTCCAATGTTAGGTCTGATCACTTGACAGTTCAGGATGCTGGGACTTCCCATTCACTGTGAGATGATATTTTGTCTATTATTTATTAAGCCCTGCCAACCGATATAATTTATACTACTAACCCAGGTGCAATATTTTTCTTCAGTTGCTACTACTATCTGCTTGTTCACCCATAATGTGGTACATGGTTCATGTGCAGAAAATATGATAGGAACTCAGCAATGCAAAAAAATAACAATAAAAGCTGTTTATTCAAACAAAGCTTTCAGGTAGAAAACCCTTCATCAGTGTATATAAGCAGCATCTAACATCCTCACTTTATATAACACACAGCCGTCGATTAATCAATTACATATTCAAAACAAAGAACCATAACATTCATATAAAATTTCAGCATTTGATTACCATATTTTTACAAAAGACATGAATAAAAAACATATTTCCATGAATATGTTTCCTAGGAACATATGTATACGCACATATATGCATATGTATATAAAAGGTGGGGGGGGGGGGGGGAAGGAAAAATATGCTCTAATAAAAACTAGTATAGGCACATTTGCTTGTGTTTCAGTACAGGCTTAATTGTTGTTACCTGATTCAAACCATGGGAAAAATAAGCATTCATTCGAAGTAGCCTTTCTAGATCTCTATTTTCCAAACTGTTATTTAAATCACCACCCCTAATACTGGCAAATACCTGATCAATAACTCTAAACCAAAAAGTATGTTCCACGCCATGTTCAATAGCATGTTTAGCTAGGGAGTTGGTACTTATATTTCTTTTAATATCAGACCTATGCTCAATAATCCTTTTAACTTCCTCATTGATTTGCCAATCTAAAAAGAAGAGCATTTGGTGCATGTGGCAAGATAAACTATATGTGAGGAGCTACAAGTGGCAGGACAAGAAAACTTAAATGTTTTGCGGTTCAGTGGATGAATAAATAGCATGCTTTTTATTTATAAATACACAACATGAACAGTTATGGCATGGAATAGTGCCTGAAAACCTGTATTTACATCTTGGAGTATTATAAAAAATGTTATAGCATAGTTTTTGTTTAAGACTTTGGCAGTTACAATATGAAAACCTGGGGTAGTTACCCATACGTTTCTCTAGTTTAGGTAAAGATGTTAATGTACTTCAATTGGTTCTAATTATGGCTTTGATAATTGAAGAGGCTCTACTATATGTCAGAATATACCTAATAACCTCATTAGCAGTTGGTTCAGCCTGAGTTGCTAGTAAGCTGTTTAACCCCAAACCTGGGTCTAGCAAAGGTAGATCTCAAACTTAGCACATGACCTATTTCTTGATCAAGTTTGTCACTATTATATCCTCTATCAAGGAGCTCCTGCTTGGTTTCATTCATCTGCAAGCAACATTTATTTTTATCAGAATTTAGTCTGCTTATCCGAATAAATTGACCCTTGCTAATCCCTTTAAATATATGGGGTGCATGCATACTAGAATGGCAATTATACTAGTAGCTATATAGATACTATTTGTGAGTTATTGGATTTAGTCCTTAGTAATAATTTCTTTGCCTTTGACAACAAATTTTACCATCAAGTACATGGGGTGGCAATGGGTACACCCGTTGCAAATACATACACCAATTTAGTGCATGATAAATGGGACAATGAGGTTATTTATAATGTTCTTGTAAAGTTTTATTCAAAAACTAAGTGTTTTAAAAGATTTGTGGATGATCTTTTCTTTATTTGGCATGGAAATAATGTTGAACCGAATGAGTTCTTGGTATATTTAAACTCTAGCACAGAATGTTTGAAGTTTTCTATGACTTGTTCACCTGGGGGTATTAATTTTTTGGATATTATTATAGACTTTGATGTTTTTAATATGTCAACTACAGTTTACAAGAAACATGTCCATAGGAACAGGTTTGTACATACATCTAGTATGCATGCACCTCATATATTTAAAGGGGTTAGCAAGGGTCAATTTATTCGGATAAGCAGACTAAATTCTGATACAAATAAATGTCGCTTGCAGATGAATGAAACCAAGCAAGAGTTCCTTGATAGAGGAGATAATAGCGACAAACTTGATCAAGAAATAGATCATGTACTAAGTTTGAGATCTACCTCTGCTAGACCCAGTTTTGGGGTTAAACAGCTTACTAGCACTCAGGCTCAACCAACTACTAATGTGGTTATTGGGTATATTTTGACATATAGTAGAGCCTCTTCAACTATCAAAGGCATTATTAGAGCCAATCTGAGTACTTTAACATCTTTACCTGAGCTAAAGAAACATATGGATAATTACCCCAGGTTTTCATATCATAACTGCCAAAGTCTTAAACAAAAACTGTGCCATAAAGATTTTTATAATAATACTCCAAGATGTAAATACAGTTTTTCAGGTACTATTCCATGCCATAACTGTTCATGTTGCGAGGTTATAAATAAAAGCATGCTATTTATTCATCCACTGACCAGCAAACCATTTAATTTTTGTTTGTCCTGCCACTTGTACCTCCTCACATATAATTTATCTTGCCACATGCACCAAATGCTCTTCTTTTTATATTGGCAAATCAATGAAGTTAAAAGACAGGATTATTGAGCATAGGTCTGATATTAAAAGAAATAAGTACCATCTCCCTAGCTAAGCATGTTATTGAACATGGCGTGGAACATACTTTTAGTTTTAGAGTTATTGATCAGGTGTTTGCTAGCATCAGGGGTGGTGATTTAAATAACAGCTTGGAAAATAGAGAACTAGAATGGCTACTT